>NC_061491.1:22602555-22902555 GCF_022539355.2 Hippoglossus stenolepis
CTCTGAACATACTATTTGACATCTGGGAAGAAGTCGTGGCAAATATGTGACATTCAGACACAGGCAGTAGTTCTCCACTCAACAGGAGAAATTCCATGAGAGAAAGGGAAGAGAACTGATTCGGATTCAGACAGCTGACTGGGTCAACTGGGTTTACATGGAAAGCTCCTCAACCATTGGTCCGCTGGTCTCTCCAGTTGTGCTCTGTGGACGGGGTGTGGTCATTGTCGAATATGGTGTGATGCTGGGACGTCCTGTCGACCGGAGAAAGGGAGCCTGAGGTCAGCGAGGAGCTTAAAGCCAGACAGAGGTCCAGCTGAGATCGTTTGGGGCAATGACCCCCTGACCTCACATGACCTCTGCGCTCTGGAACTTTAAGTCCAGGAAATAAAGCTCTTTCATGGAAGACATGAGAACATAACCACAGTTAAATTTCAAGAACAATTTTGCTTCTGTCTCTCAAACCCACATAAATCTGTTAAATCTTATTAAACAGATAGATGAATTTTTAAAAGCAGAGAACCTACAATAAATTGTAACAAAATAACACAGGTCTGACCCCACAAATAGAAGATGGTTATTTCAGAAAATGGATGTGTAACTCATCTAAAACAATAATGATTAGGTCCTTTTATCATTAAGCTTGTGTTGTAAGACGTCCTTCATTATGACGCTGGGCCTCCGGTTGTGAACTTGACCTCAGGAATTGTTCCTTGGAACTCGTAAAACAGGAACTGATGAGTCTATCAACGGCTCCGACCTGGAACAAACCTCTCCGCCTGCAGCTGCAACGTTGTATAAGGCAAGGCTGATCCCACACATGCCCAAGTTGTTCAAGGTAACAAGGAAAAACATGTGACTCCATAACAGTGGTGTCAAAGTGTGACGTGTGTGCATCAGGAGACCTGTGGAAAATCAACTGTCCTCGCACGCCCACCGGCTCTCACACACAGGGACCGGCTGACAGTGTAATTATAGACCCGTGTAAACAAACAATGTATGTACTGTCAAAACATAAACATGGGCCGCAAAGCATGTGATCTCTGATTGGTTGTTTATTTTGACCAGTGTATGTTCCCACTTAGAAGGAGTCTTGTGAGCTGCTCTCTACTTTCCTCTTGACATCATGAGATTCCCCAGAGACACAGCACAGAGCCATGTGCAGCGACGTGACGATAACTAAGAGGCAGATATTTGACAATTATGAAGAACTATAAACTGTGACTAAAGATTGACGACGCGTCTCCACTTCCTTCCATTGTGCAAAAATGAAAGTGAGATATCCCAGATACTGTGCTTTGTGTGTATTTGGAGCCGGAGCCTGTGCATTAGTGATTGTGGTGTGAAGCCCCTTTATCAAGGTCCTGCAGATACATGCGCTGCAACCAATCAGAGTCAGTCTCAGCTGTCAATCATGACAATTCAGCCCATTTTTTTTACTGCATCAAATAACTAATTAAAACCAAACTTACTGGAAAAATGACAGAAACCACCTTTGAGTAAAATCTACTTAATGTGAAGGCTGCTTAGATTTTTTTACTCTCACAATTAAATGCAAGTCATCAAAATGACTATTACTCATGTGGAAGTGCTATAGATCAGGAACTTGCACTTTCATGTATTTGATCGATCAACACTGCAACTTGCTGATTAATGTTTTTTTGTAGTAAAAGCTGAGCTGGTTCAGCAGTTTTGCCAGAACCCCCACCCCCACCCCACCCACCCCACCCACTTGTGCTGCATTGGCACCTCTGCTGTGCCACCAGACTGGCTCCATTCAAATGAATGAGAGGGCTGCATTGCACATGGTCTAGTCTTGACTTTGCTGATTGCAGTGATTGGGAAAGTTACATGAAGGACGACATTTAGCTTTTCATCTCCTTTAGTTGATAAAAGAAATAATCAGTGTTTCTGTTCCATTATAATCATGAGATCGATCCAAGACAGGAAAAAAGGCCAAATAGATGATTCAAGTTGGATTCTTCACAACTAAAACATGAAGCTTCTCTTATGGTGAAAACAAAGAAGGGTTTATGTTTGATTTGTCCAGCGTAATCCTCCACTGCTCCGGGCTTCCATTTTCAGATTATCAACCAAAACATTCTCCTCACATCACATTTCCAGCGGATCATTTGTCCAAACAGACTTATGAAAGATCACACCCCTAAAAAACAAAAGTCCGCTCCACCTTTGTCCTTCTCACAACTCACATTCCTAGAAACTTTGGAGGACATCTTACTTGGAAACACGGAGAGACCATATGACCTCGGTGCTTTCAACTCCAGCCAGACTTGGACTGACGTGCCACAACCACTCAACTGGAGTACAGCACATGTCAATGAGCTCTGCTGAGAGTTTCCACTGTGACCGCTGTGACGTATTCAGATGTTTCCCGAGATCTTTCTAACTGCTCCTCACTCTGACTTTGACATCAGTGCGTGCGTGGACCACCAGGATCACACAGGGTGACCTCCCCCCTCCTCTCGGCTGCCGGTGTGTAGCTTGAGCCAACATCCCAACATGTGGCATTGTATTCACCACCACCCTTTAATCTGGGTGGCACGTGGCACGGGGGGGGTGGGTAACAAGCAACACAGACCCGCACATGGCATGCTGCGCCTAATGGTTTGGAAGCAATGACAGACACACCGCGTGAAGGACCGTGAAAAGAAAACATTTAGATTTGCAAACGTGTTCAAGTTCATTCAGGTGGATTGTAAATGTGCACGGTTTTGTTAAATCTCTTTTATCAGCAGTCTGAATCCAGAGCCTCTTCTCGACAGTGATGCAGTTTTAATGTATATACTGTATATTTTAAAGCATACAACAGATTTCTGTCAATTATTTGTTCCCTTTTATAATCAAATGATGAACTTCTAATTTAAGCTGCCTTAAAAAAAAAACTTTTTTATCTGTTTGGTTTCCTTTTTTTCGGTTTTCGTCAGAGGAGTTCCCCTGAATTTTCAAGAAGCAAGAATGGAACAGAAACCTTTAATGGTAAACATAGAGCTGTAAACTTTAAAGAGTGTTTGACATGTGAGATTTATGCAAAGACACACATGGCGGATCAGCATACTTCCTGTACTTTTACTGTAAACTGTGCCACCAACAATAGAAACACACTGTCAGCATCCAAAACCTGATCTGGATTTAACTACTTGAAATACCTGTCAGGCAAAGTGGGAACAAAAGCACTTTCCAATCTTGTGTTTTGAATTTTTTTTAGTGGAGCTGTGTCATTGTTCATACTTGGATGTTGAATTGCGTCTTTAAACAAAAGATCCAGTTTCAAAAAGCAGGTTAACATGAATTTTCTCGGGTAGCTGCCGTTTAAACCCAGGACTCACTCAAACCTGGAAACGTGGTTTGACGCCGCTAGGTTTTCCAGAGGCCGTGTGCAGGAAGTAATCCCACCTCGCCATAACAGTGGTGTCAAAGTGTGACATGTGCACCAGGAGACCTGTGGAAAAACGTCGGCCCTCACACGCCCACCAGCAAACACAACACTGGGACCAGGTGACAGGGTAATTATAGACGCATGTAGACAAACTATGTGTGAACTGTAGAAACCTGAACATATGCCGCAAAGCACGTGATCTCTGATTGGTTGTTCATTTTGACCAGCTCATCCGTGGTAGGTCACTGTGGATTGTGTATGTTCCTGCTTAGAAAGAGTCGTGTTGTTACATGTGAGCTGCTCTCAGAGGTGTAATCCCCAGATATGTAACATAGAGCCGTGTACAGCGGCGTGAAATTATATAAGACAGGCAGATATTTGAAAATGATGTAGAACAGGAAACGCCAACAGTCGCATGCAGCTTGTGACTGGGGATCTATTTGTAGGATAGTGTCAAGTTAAAATGTAAATGATTCAGATGTATGGGTGGAAATGTTTGAGGGTCAGCCCGACCAACAACAAACGCACTTTCCCACCTTGTGTTTTGATTTATGTTGTGTGCTGTTGTTCATATGTGGATCTTGAATTGTGTCTTTAAACAAAGGATTCACCGGGGCCTCGTTCAAAGAAGCACTTTCACTGAATTTTCTTTATAACTGTCGATTTAAACCCAGGACTCACTAAAATCTGGAAGGTCATTGGATGACCTGTGTCGGGTTTGACACAGCTGTTGATGTTAATTCGAAGTTAAATGTCCGGTTTTGTGCTCAGTTAAGATTTCTGGCTGTTGATTGTAGCTTAATGTTGACATGCAAACATTAAAAGTGTCGATAGTCTTCTAATAAAACTTGTGGCAAGAAATCTAATAAGGAAAATGATAAACTTTTTCCTCAATCATCATCCAATAATCTGAAGGACAGTATGAGACAGTAAGAGAAAACATGGGTCAAAGTTAACAACCAGGATTAAGCGGTGCCACAGGTGAAAACGGCCATTTGCAACCATGGCAACGTCCATATCTGCAAACAGACACCTGCCATAGACAATTATTTATTCTCCCATATTGAAACAAATAATGACAACTCAGAAAACTCCATCCACTCATGTACATCAACCTCAAGTCAAGAATTTCTTGTTAAACAACCTTCAAGAGTTTAAAAACACCAAACTCACACACGTCCAGTTATAGAATCTTAACTTGAAGAGCAGACGGTGACTAAAGAGGTGTTAGGTTTGTAAGAGGCAGATGGAATCCAGGAGATTAAGATACTTCATGACTCTAAAGCTGAAATGAGTCACTAAATGAACACTGGGTGGTGTGTTGGTTAGTGTGGCGACCCGACGGCTCCGTGTTTTTAGGAACAGACAGACTTGCGGCCTCGCTGGATGGAGGTCGTCTGACTCGTGGAAAATTGGTCACTGCTGCAGCGAGATTCACACGAGGGCGAAACAGAGATGAGGAGAAATATAAGCAGAGAATAAACTGGAAATAAAAAGATGTTTAGAGAGATAAAAAAGTAGGAGGCATCACAGAGGATGACTCAACTACACAAGCAGTGAGAAGCGACGCTCAGACAATCACCTGATGTCAAGTGTACCGAGGTGTTTCCTCTCTTACTAACCTCCCTGGCATTTCAGTGACAACAAAGACATCGGTGTGTCGAGAAATATTTCAGATCCTGAGCAGGAAGGAGAAGCTGAGCAGGAGGTTGCCACTTCGCCGCTACATGCACCGACACATACTATTGTGTCATGGCAGAGGAGGAATGCATGTGGCATTCCTGATTCATTACGAGTCACAATCCAAAATTTACGCTATGTTGAAAGATATGATTACTAGTGACCCCTCTAAGCATGTGTGGCAACAAATGGATGCAATTACAAATACAGCAAAGAATTCTGCTCTGTTCACCGTGTTGCTCCACAGACCTTTGCCCAAAAGTGTTGTACAGTAACTTGTCCATTTAGTCACAAGTTCCCCAGTTTGGAGGGAGACAGAGATGTTTGGACTGAGGAAATGAGCTTCTGGTAAATCAGATGTGACGAGAAACAGAAATAACATTTTATTTCCAAACTGGCACATGATTCAAACAGAATAGAGATCAAAAAGGTGTTGGCTCCCCCAGTACACCTTTCTGATTCTCTGGTATCAGTTTCACTAAAGGCGTTGCCATCAACACTCAGATCGAAAATTGTAGTTGTGGCTCAATTCACAAATGACTGTCAAGGCCGCTTACAGGCTCATGAGTACGCTGTCAAAATCAAGAAGAAAGTATGTGGTCTCGTAGTGAAACCTGGTATCAGCCAGGGATGGCACCGTGGCACAGCACTGTTGCCCCACTGCAGAAAGGTTCTTGGTTTGAATCCTTGTTCGGCTACGACCCTTCTGTATGGAGTCTATCACTCTGTCCAAAGACATGCACATTGGGGTTAGGTTAATTAGAGAATCTAAATAAAGTCAATATAACCCTTAAAGTGGTACAGATAATGGATGGATAGGATCTTTCAACAGAGATGGGACAGTAACCAAAACAGAAGACACAGGCAACGGTTTCTACAAATAACAGGTGCATTTATTTTTTTTCCAAAAAGTTATTTACATTATATACATAGACACAACCCCCAAAAAAATAAGCCACAAACAGTAACAGCAACATGACGCACAAAGCCTCCTCAGAAAGATTGTGTGCAACGAGATCCGGTATCTCCTTCAGTTATACAGTGTATCAGTAATCTCTCAGCAGAAAGGCACATATCTTGGGCACAACACATACAATCACCCACATATTAAAAAAACACACTGACTCACACACAGACACGCACACAAATACTGCAACTGGGATGTGCTCTGATAAATAATGTTGGTCTTGCAGTGCTTCCATTCTATTCATAAATAGGAAATATTTAAAAAATGTACAGTACAGCGACTACAATTGCTGGTGTTTGTCCCCAGGCACAGATCTGTATTGTACTTTACTACAGTCCACACAAAAAGGACCTTTCTGCAACTCTCACAGGCAATTTGACATTTAGGACCGCCCCAGCTTCCCGCCTGCAAGGAGACGTCCCGCTGTCTCGTACGCTGGACAGAGCCCAGAGTCCACGTTTTCAGAAACTACTAGAAAACTTCCAGATGCTGAAACCTGAAGCTCCTCCCCACCGTGCGCTGATCAATCCTCCTCCAAACGTAAAAGTGCTCACATCAAGAGAAGGTAGTGCTCCTCGTTTGATCCGTGTTGGGTCCCCCGTGGTGACGGTGCATTGGTTGTTGGAAGTGCTGAGTTGTTACATGGGCAGCCTGTCGATCGAAAACAGTAGAATAATCACAAACCATACTTCAGATTGCACAGGAACCAGATATTTAATGCATAATTATTTGCCGCGTTTCTAAAAATCGTATAATGTTTCGTACCTTTTTCTAGGTTTCACTTCCCAGCCATCACGACATTTCACAAACGTTATGGCCTCTCCCGGTGAAATTTCAGTTTTTGAAGGGTCTTGAGCACAGAAAGTAAATCTGAAACATAAAAAAAACAACAGCTTAATAATTGTTCAACCAGTGTAATAAAACTTTATTCTGCACAGTGAGCAGATATGTGGTCTTTACTCAGCTTCTCCATTTGACTTACTTCTTCTGCGTCTCTCCCGCTTTCACACGAATGCGCCGGACTTCCAGCACAGGTTTGGGGGGTTTGGCGTTCCAGGCCCAGAAGGACTTCTTCACGCTCTTCCACATGGAGCTCCAGGATTCATCGTCTCCTTCCCAGCTCAGACTGATCTTCAGCAGGTCACCAATCTCCTTCTCAGTAAACACCAGGAAGGTGTTGGTCAGGTTCAGACCGATGATGTTTTCATGGCTGAACAAAGATAAACCAGGTTAGGTCAGATGTGTTCTCAAGTGGATTTTTGTAATTCTGCATTTATTAGAGGATTAAAAGTCTAACTAAACTATTGAAAACCAGTAAGTCTCGCGTGACAATCTAAGCCCCTGGGATGCCTCTCTGCCGACATATGGTATTACTTTTTCCATCCAAGATTTCTGACAAAAGGCTTTAATTAACACTAGCATCTATGGAAACTTGACTGACTGAAGTTCCTCCCCCAGTCTGAGCTTGTACTGCGTCACAAATCTACATCACTGGCATTTTGAAAAGGTCAGTCAGTACAAACATAGTTCAAGTTCAAATTCCAAATTTACAGTCACAAGCCTGAGTGCTTCCGCATACCACAGGCAGCAGAGAGACCAGATGGAGGTCAGTATCGACCCAGTGCACAGTGGTTTTATGGATTGTCATGTTGTGGCGTTTGGTGACTCTGCAGGATTTAGATTTTGTACTTACACATCGACAGATATTTTCGTTGTATCGTTGTTGGCGCCGTATAACTTGACAAGGAAGGTGGGATCTGCGCTGTCGGAGTTTTTTCTGTTGAACACGTGCATCTTCATCTGGTAGTGGTAGCCTTGAAAGAAAAGAGAAAACAAGTTAATATTTAATCGACCGTGGAGTTGTGTGCAGTAGTAGTTTACACGGGAAACTGGAATCGTAAATGATGAAAGATATGAACTTTAACTGTAAGCAACTCTACCATATCTCAGTATAGTTTCTTATCAGTAGTATTCTAGGAAATAAACATAGTAGTAAAAGATAAAGCTAAATTTACAGATCATATCTGGATTGTAACGTACCTCCGAAGGGAGTGTCGGCACGTGTCTTCAGGTACATTTTACTGTTGCGCCTCTTGCGCATCTTTCTGGTGTTGTAGCCGATGTTGTTGCATCGATTTTTACGGCAGCTGAGGCAGATGCCCTTCTTGAAGCGATCGGGGCCCGTGCACTGGTAGGCAAAGCTCATGTGGTCCTTGTTCATCAGGGAGTCCACAAACAAGTGCACAGCGCGCTCGTGCTCACACTTCATCACCTCCATGAAATCTGCAGAAAAAGAGGACGGCAGGTTAGCTGGGCTGCAGCTGCAAAATTGTAAAAATAGATATCGAGTCCAAAATTCCCAATTTCTATAGATTTCTGTGTTTATTGTAAAGTACGTACTTCCTGCAACTGCCAGCACGTCACCCAGGGCACAGCCGGGCTGCACATCGCCGCCATTGGGGTAGATATCAATGTCCCCAATAGGCTGCTGGATGCCAATGCTCACACCCAAAGCCTCTCTGGTGTATGTGTGCAGAACATCCACAAAGTCGGCATCATCTGGGGAGAGACGGTTCTGTTCCTCCACACCCTCAAACATTGGTCCTGCTGGGTCTAGACCTATTAGAAATACAGAGAGACTTGGTGTCAGGAGACAGAGGCAGCACCATCTTTGAGTCGTGTTTATTCCAGATTCATGTTGCACTGAACTCACCAGTAATTCTGCCGATGGTCCCTCGTACATATGCTCCAGCGTAGCCGGCTACATGTGCGCCTAAACTGTAGCCAATCAGGTGCACATTTTGCAGAGGCAGCTGCTGCTCATCCTGTGAGAAAGAAAAATGACGACACTCATCATCAGCAGCTGCGGCCACAAACCCAAACTGGACAAATCCTGGATCTCAGCCAGTGATGGTCCATCGCGCCTGCAGCCGAGCCAAGCTCAGTTAACCCCGGACCACATCTACTGACAGTCCCCACCATGCAACAGTGCCTCCACCAGCTGTCTCAGTTTGTCTCCATGAAATACTCTTTGTCCATGTTTACAACTAAGTGGCACGATGCCTGAATCCTTCCTCACTTGGTCCAATTTTGTGACAGTCCTGAATGGGAATTGTTGTCTCTGCCTCTGAAGTGTTAAATAGACTGTAATCCTCATTAGATTCTCCGCTCAGCGTTGATCTAATGGTATTTAAAGAAGCAACACACCAAAAGGTATGGAGCTAATGCCTTGGGGCTAAGTTTTGATTCAAGAAAACATCAAAATGGATAAATCAGCGAGCGATTACATTTCTTCAAACACGTTTTGGCACTTCTGTCAAGCTCACAGAAGACCTTGATCTCACTGCATTTAAAAAACAGAAGGGAGGCAGGTTTTGTGGATTTGCAGGTACTCAGCTGCTCGGCATTACTGACTCAACTGCCGAGGCTGCTCAGATCAGGCGCTACACTGTAAATCATTTGTATGACATCCCAGACATTAGCAGATCCATTTATATA
Organism: Hippoglossus stenolepis; assembly: GCF_022539355.2. Lineage (NCBI taxonomy): Eukaryota > Metazoa > Chordata > Actinopteri > Pleuronectiformes > Pleuronectidae > Hippoglossus > Hippoglossus stenolepis. The sequence goes on from NC_061491.1 coordinate 22,612,098, forward strand.
TACACACACTAAAGAGACCTTGCATTCATAAGACTAAGCTACATCAAGGTTAACCATTTCTGTGCCAGGACGGGTGCAGCCTAACCAAATTATGTATTTGCATGGTCTGATTATTTTCAGCAGAGCACTCAGGATTCATCAGGTGATAGCAAGTGTACGTGGTGTATAAAGGCCTACACACCTTTAGCCAGTTTATCATGGTGGCAATATCGAGGCCGACAGTGTTGGTGTGGTTGACTGCGTCGGGGTACAGCTGCTGAGCCATCACGATCCAATCGACGACCACAACATTGGCGCCGTTTTCCCGCAGCATCAACGCGGAGACCAGCTTGTGCATCCAGGTCTCGAACATCCCGCTCATCTGAGGGAGAGGAGAAGGGGGATAATGGGAGTCAGGCAAACTGCTTTAATGTGATGTCCTCTCCCTGACAGTTATTTCACGTTCACATGATGAATTTCAACAATCAAAGCCCTCTCCCCTCCGATCATTCAACACTCAAGCTACACTTCACTCTGTGAGGTGAGGCTGCGGTTTATCGTCTGTGACCCAGATGGAGGAGGAATCTGAAACTAGATATGATGATAGAAAATAATTTTTGGCTCATGTACCGTCCAGCCGTGGATGATGAAGATGGTTTTGGCTGTGGCATTGAAGCCACACTCCTCTAGGCCATCCTTCTTGCCAGTCTGCAGGTAGCAGCCCTCCTGCTCAAAATCCAAACTCTTCCTCAGGTTGTACTTGACGACGCCATCGATTGGCTTGTTGGTTGACAGTTCATCCAAGTCACTGTCTTGACCTGAGGGGAAATGACCAAGGACGTTAGATCAAACTGAGAAAATACACTGATTCAAAATGTGTTTTCTTCCATCTCTCCTGATCAATACAATTCCATTAAAACAAGAAAGAAAGAAAAAAGAACACACCGATCTCTCCACATTTCAAACACAATTCAGAAAACCATTCAGCCAATGATCCCTCACACTTGCAGGGGGAGACTGAAGCAGCCAATCACCTTGCTCTTGCAGCCAACATCTGCTACAATAAAGGGTGCAAGTTGTACCGGAGGCAGGCGCAGAGCCCAAATGTCACCGCCACCCTTCTCTTCTTTTATTTCAAACTCCGTGACACAACTGAAGCCGGATCTCTGCAAGCTGGCGATGACTTACAACACAGTGAGCTCTCTGGTCTCAGGCTAAGACTGCACAATTGAGACTCTGCGTTTGAAAAGCAACATCAGAATGCTGGCAGTTTACCCACAGGGGGAAAAAATTAAAATAATAACATGTAAACTCAACCCTCAGCTATTTTAAACTGTTGCTCTCTTTGGGATTCATTCTCGGTGAAGCAAATGAGCGATTTAAACCGCAGGGCAGAAACACCAGGTCTGGGTTTAAATGAAACTGATGAACTCAACACCCTCTGGTAATGGGCCACACCGACCAAAATGACTTCAGCTGGGCAGTAAAGACGGCGGTGAGCGGTCTGCGGTAAAACGCGGGTTCAGCAGAATATCTTTTCCGAATAGTTCACACACACAGAGGGAGACGTGGCGTTGTGCGTCCTGCACTTGGAGCATATTTGCTGCCGCTCTCCCAAAAAAGGACACGTCGCAGTCTTGTCTTTGAAATCCATCCCGGTTTTCTGTCTCTCTCTCTCTGCCCAGACACACTTGTTCCTACCATAGACTGCATAGGTTCCTACTCATTATTTAGCCCCATCGCCCCAAGACGCACACGAGCCCATTCAGCCGGGATGAGGGAGAATTCTAAGATCATGCTTCTTAAAATATTTTTTTTCCATTTACGCACACGTTTGATCCACTTTACGCGTGCCAGGTTCGGTTTTAAAGCTCCCCCTTTTGGTGCTGGGAAATGAATAAACGATAGTGATGAATGGAGAGTGGTGCACAAAGCCTTTCTTACCTTTGAGGGCGGCGTTTTCTCCAAGCGCAGGGGAGAAGAGCGCAGCGGCACACTGGAGGAAAATCCACAGTAAAAGGGTTTTATGATTCATCTCTCAGTCCCACGCGAGTGTTGGAAGGGGATCGGAAGCTCCCTGGGAAAATATAATGTGTCTTTGTGTTGCCGGGTATCTGGTGGCGCCGCGGTGGGCAAAGTGGATGAGATCAGATCCAGTGGCGACAAAGAGCGAGCGAGTGAGCCGGTGGTGCGTTACGGTGCGTTACGGTGCGCGCCTCTATGCATGCGTCGCTCCTCAGACGTGTAAACTTGCCGGGAGGGTGTCATTACAGTTTTAAATAGTTTCTCCTTTTCAGTCATCTGATCATCGGCTGATCTATCGCGCATCTCATTGGTCAAGCCCCCATTTGTTTACGTTGAAAGGCGTGGCGAAGCTGAATGAAGTCGTAGTAGGCTTCTCACGTTGCGCGAGTTTTTTTTTTTCTGCGGGGCGTGTAAAGCTGACGCAAGCAGACTTAAAAAATGTATCCTGTAGCTTCGGTGTTGGTATGAAGGTCATTTAGCTTTGTTGCCTCGGTGCGTGCGAACAATGCGTAAAAATAACCATTTAACAGCCTGAGAGTCTCCGAGAGGCGCTGACAGGAGGATCTGTCTCCACTGGATTCACACAATATGATTCCTTAACCATAAAACAATAAAACATAATCTCCCTCTGCTCATTTCCATACGTGGGAAACCCTCCTCAGCACCCCTCAGCGCGTCTATGGGGATATTTAAAAGGCTCAGGGCCGTGTTGTGGGTGGTGGGGGTGAGGGGGGAGGAATGGTGAGGCTCCCTCCCCCATGAAAGCATCGTGCCCTCTGCCTGGCGCACATCCAGCCATCAGTTTAGCTCACCGACCAGTTTCAATTGAAGAGGCGAAGAATGGGCGCACTCACGCAAGGGTCCCTGCCACAATAACACCACTGTGTGTGTGTACATGCATCAGGCCCCGCAGGAGGAAGTGTCACCTGCCGCCCCAGCAGCTCCTGGTCCTCTAACACAGCCTCCATAATGCATCTCTGCAAACACAGTCATGCTGCTGCTCGCAATGTACACAAGGTCAGTGGGTTTACCAGGTCACTGCAAGTGCTACAATCTATATCCTCAAACACAAACAAAGCCCCCCACCCCCTCAGGTTGCTGCACAATGGTGGCGCTTTAAAAATCCATGTGTTTTCTGCTGAAATGTGCCATATATCACAAATACGTTTTCTTTATATGAATCATTTCTTGTTCTGTAACTTATGAAACACTGCAGGCAGGTGGTTGCGTGATAGGAATATGAGTGATGCTGGCAGAGAACAGCAACATGCAGGCACAACAGTGTGACGCACTGCTTCACACACATGTACTAAATCAAGTTATACTGTCCAGTCCATATCCAGTCTTCTCAATGCTGCCAGATTCACCGTGACTTGCACGGACATAACCAGAAATAAATGACATCTTATCCCTTCTTTTTTTAATTGAGATTAAAAAAGTAGTCTTCAAAGGACGAGAGTGACGCTGTGCTCGATACAGGAGCAGCCAAAATAACATCTTATTTTTGGAGCTGGGTCAAGATCTCGTGTATAAATAAACATAATATACATAATGCTGCAACTGCAGAGGGCACTACAGTTCATCTGATGAGATGATACAGTTCAGCGAAATCCCTCCTGCTCACTCTAAAATAATTGATTTGTTCATTAACATCCGTCATGCGTGCAGGGTCGCTATCATTGCAACATGTCAGGATGTGTTGTGTCAGGATTATAAATCATGTGAAGACATTGGTACCAGTCCTTGTACGCACAGTCACTTGCAATTCATCTGGTGATTCATTTCCTGTGCAGGCTCACGAAGGACCAGCGCTTTTCAATGCAGACAATGTGTCTCTATAGGGTTCAAGAGGAAAAGTCACTGGCTGGTTCATCACAACCCTTCTGATATCTGTGCCCATTTGGAGACTTTCTTGTTGACTTACTGACAGAACATAGAGCAAAGGGCAGACAACGGACAAAGGTGCTCATGAGACAGAATAACCCAGATGTCATTGGTTGAATGCGATGGTCACGGCTGCAGAGATTCTTGTAAAATATATAAACATTATAATTTGTAAAAATGGGTCCAGTCATACAGAACCCTACAGTTCTCTTGCAGCAGAAACAGAACCTTTACAGAACATACAATTGGCTGCGTTGCATGGAAAATATTTACAAGATCTAAATTTGCGAAAGTGATACAACCCTCCACTTTGTGGGTGAACATGAAGAATAATTCCTCGTACTTTAAATAGACCTCGATTCTGTTTTGGGACAAACACATGTTTAGCTTGTCAGACTTTTACTATTTACATCGCCTCCCTCCTTTGATTTTTGCGCTGTACTTATTTGAACCTCAGAGTGACAGAAAGTCTGCAGCTTGTCAAAAGAAGCACGAGGAATTCCCAGAATCAGTCTGTTGCACTCACCTGATGTTAGACACTGGATCTCATATTTAAGACAAAGTCGCTTCTTATGCCCATAAGAAGTGTTATTGTTATTCTTTCCATCCACAGTCCTCAGCCGGCTGCCCAGTCTGAGTGCCAGTTTGATTCTGCACTGTGCTGCGCTTTCCTGGTTTACAAGGTCTGCCTGGCAAGACCCAACAATGAGGTACAGTGCGATATTAAAATAATCATGCTGACCTACGCAGGCGGCTCTGTGTGGAGAGCAGAAAGAAGGTAACTCAAACATCTTCATCCAGTGAACCCTTGTCCTGAGGCACTCACTTCTTCAGCACCACAGACTGCAGCCTCCAAAACGATTGAATCGAGACACGGTTACAACTACAACTCAGGAGAGCTCATACATCCACCAAGGCCCAACAGACAGGTAACACCAAACTGCACACACTAGAGAGCAGTCGCCTAAAAATCCCTGTTTCCCCCCCACATCAAGACCCATGAATTATTCCCTGGAAAATCACTGAAAATGTCAAAAAACATCTCACAAGAAAAAAGATTACTGGATCTGCGCCTTTTTGCGGATCCAGCCCAAGATTTAATGTGTTCTTTTCTTGGCCCACGTCTCACCCTTCCACAAAGTATCGTGGGAATCTATGTTTGGTAGGTTTTGTGTAATCCTGCTGACAAACAAACAAACAAACAAACAAACAAACAGGGGCGGAAATATAACCTCCTTAGCTCAGGTTAAAAAAAATAAAGTTCATGGAGCATTTTAAACACAGTTTATGTTTGAAAACATGTAACAGACACAATCATTGGCTGCAGGCGGGAAACCAACACAGCATGTTTTAACCTCGGTCAAACCTGCTATGACTCAGTTTGATGCCACGCAGAATTTTTGTTTACCCAGCGACTGATTCATGGGGTCTTCCCTGACCCATAATGCATTCTTCCACCATGTCTCATGGTAATCCGCTTGTGCAGTTTTTACATAATTCTGCTCACAAACAAACAAACCAACCAACAACAACAACTACAAAAACAGACAGGGATGAAAACATCACCTTCTCGGCGAAGGAAACTCCTGTTTATTATCTTAGATCTTCTCTCATACTACAACTGCTGCTATGTTTAACTGTGAATGTACCTTACATTACTTCCCATGTAGTATTTTTTTACTCTCAATCCATTTTTGCAGTATTCCGGTTTGCACTACTATCATCCTATCCACCGTGTGCCTTATGAATGCATACTATGTCGTACTGTGTACTATGTTTGGAGTACTTGATATGTTGCATACTTATATGCTCTGTTTTTGCGTACTTATTTGTTCTTTCTAATATACGTTCTGTCTTGTGTGTTCCGTGTACTTATATATTTACACCGGGGATCAATCCTGTCTACGTCCTGTTCATGTGGCAGAATTGACAATAAACTTGACTTTATAAAGATGTGATGCACTGCAGGTGTGTTGCTATTAGACTGTGTCACTATTATCTGGGTGTGTATCTACAGTCGTGGAGCTCCATCAGGGGCCTGATGGGTTCTACTCACCCAGGCCCCTCAGTTCCCCTTCATCCACCATCCAACACCCCAACCGTGAGACAGCAGCGCCACCGTGCGGCCCGAGCAGCACCACGCCGGACAGTGACACAGCAGGAGGCGGAGGGGGGCAGCGAGCCAGACCGGATCCTTCATGAGGGAAGAGGCCAGGGAGAGCCAGGCAGCCCCGGCTTCTCTTCTCTTCACCGACACTATTCTTCACCGCGAGCCCCGGAGCCCGAGCAGGGGGCTGCGCTACCGCCCGGAGGATGTCCCGACATGAGGGTAAGAGCTCGCCCGAGCACCGGGCCCGAGCCGGGCAGGATTTAGCCGTTTAGAAATAAAAAGCAAGAAGCGAAGACAGAGCAGCGGCGGCTAACGTGAGCTAGCCGACAATTTCTTGTTTTGCAGCCGTTGCTAACGTCGGCGTTAGCATGGCGTTAGCAGCGGGGGTTCGTGTCGCGGGGGGGACGACACACAAACGTGTGTCTGACAACCGCGCACATTGCAGTCGACGTGTGTGTTTTATTAAATACACAACCAGCACAACAGGGGCTAGTGGACGCCAGCTACGCGCTGCTAGCTAGCGGGCTAGCTGGGTGGTGGGCAATGTAGGTTAACGTGAAGGGGGGAGTGCCGAGAACAGACGCGAGCAGCGGGTTCCAGGTGGCGTCGCGGCATCGAACCTTGTCACATCGTCTATTTAAGCTAGTTGTAGCCTCCTTCCTGGTTATCGTTGGCCTGTGGATGGCCAGTTTTGCCGAGCCAACGTTTAGCAAACCCACATTTCACCTCGTCCTTGTGGCCAACCTTGCTGGACTGGAAGTTGCGATGTCGGTGTCAAAGCAGACGTCGGTGAACATTTGGCAAAGTGGAGTTAGGTAAAGTCCACCGCAGCTGATTAGCCTGTGAGCTAGCAGCCGAGCTAACGACAGCTGGGTGTATTTGTTTGCGTGTTTCAGCAGCGAAGGTGAGTCAGGCCCGGGCGGCCTCTGTGTGTGTTGTTGTCAACTTTAGTGCCAGTGAGGATCCAGTTATTTATCATTAAGGATCCAGTTATTTATCATTAATGATCCAGTTATTTATCATTAAGGATCCAGTTATTTATCAGTTAGGATCCAGTTATTTATCAGTGAGGATACAGTTAATCATCTGTAAGGATCCAGTGAAGTACCAATTATTTATCTGTGAGGATCCAGTCAGGATCCAGTGATTCATCTGTCAGGATCCAGTGTGAGGATCCAGTGATTCATCTGTCAGGATCCAGTGTGAGGATCCACATCAAGTGGTTTCTGCAGCATCGCGTTGTCAGCGGCTTCTCAGCTGGATCCGGTTCACTCTGAGTTTTCACAGCTTCCTAGCTATGAATGGAAATATGAGGGAGTTTAGACAGCTTGGTGTCATACATTACACTGAGGCTGTCCTAGTCAATCTCAGAACATGCAGGCACTGGAAGACAGAGGGTCCTGTTTACCTCATGGGACACATAAGGTGAAACCTGTCGTACATGGTGTTCACATGTATTTAGTGATGATGATGTGGACGATCTGGGTGTTATGAGTGTGGTTAAAAGGTTAAATTAAACAGGCACTGGTCGATAAGTCTAGTGGTTAGTCCTGAGTTAAAGGACACATACAATTTTTTAGGACATATCCTTCTTATTGTGTTACAATTGAACAACAGATTTTCGATTCACATCACCCATGTTCCAACAAATGCACTCTAAACACTTGAGAGTATATTGCTCTCCTATACGCTACCTACGGCACTGCAGGTAGAGTTAAATCCCCTTCTGTGGTAGCCTCAGTCAAAGCTCAACATTTCTGTACACGGATGTCTTATTTATACCTGAGGGTCTTTGGGAGATTGCTTTGGATTTGGCAGGTGTTCGTTTCAGCCAATAGTGATCTGGTTTGTTCCAGCACCGAAATGGGAAGCAACAAACTCAACATAGACAAATGCAAAGGATTTGAATGATTTGTTTGGCCTTTGGCTGGAAATCGAACCCAATCCTTTATTTCTTACAATTAAAACTCCCCTTTTCACCACTGTTAGTCTTTATAGTTGTTGCATCTTTATAATTCTTCAATAGGTATGTTTTGAAAAATAACATGTTGTATTAAGTAGAAACTTGAACCTAATTTTCATTGAAATTCATTGACTTAGTATAAGAATACATTTCTCAGTTAATATTTGTCTGAACTTTTTAAGAGAACCTTCATCGGGACTTCAAACATAATGCTTATGAACACATGAGACATAATAGATTGTTGCAAGTGATTTGTTTATATCCTCTACATGTATAGAAAATCTAAAACCTATGAAACTATATTTTAGAATCACTTAATAACTTGTTAGATATGCTGGGCTTTATCAACCCTAAGTTAAAATATATACATTTAACATCTAACTCCTGTTTTCTGCTTTCCCCCTTGTCCCTTCTTCTCTTTGGTCCCTCAGGTGTGAGCTGTGATGCATGTTTAAAAGGCAACTTCAGAGGTCGACGATACAAATGTTTAATTTGCTACGACTATGATCTGTGCGCATCGTGCTACGAGAGTGGTGCGACGACAACCAGACACACCACAGAGCATCCCATGCAGTGTATATTAACCCGAGTTGACTTTGGTGAGTACACTTGATATTCACCTCAGGCTAATTATCGGTACAGTGCCTATGTGTCCATATGGGATGTCTGTTATCCAATGTTAACATATTTTATGTTGTGATCGATAAAGTTGGTTTGTGCCTATCCGGCTATAGACAGATGTTGATAACCAATTGACAACAAGTAAATACAGATGTTGAGCACAATGTAGGAACATTTGCTGCATCTCTAAAGTTCAGCTCTACAATTAACTACAAACCAAACACCCAGTATCTATCAACTGATTCTCAGAGTCACTTGTGAGTCAAATATAATCAACACTGAACTATTAGAAAATGTTTCCCTTCATCTTAAGACAGTGGGCTGTTCATTCGAGTAGTGCAACGGGCAGTAGACCAGTGTAAAGACTGTTGTGGCAGAATGATGATAACAAAGGGACCTAGACTGGCACTCGGTAGAGCGCATACCTTTGCCATGGCTGAACAATCCTTACCACGATTGTCTCGGTCTTATAGCAAAAATTTAAAAGAAAAAATTAAATGTTCTGGTAACGTAAATTAGTTAATTGTCTACATAAACAAAGTTAAAGAAAGATCAATATCTGCCTGTTAATTTGCATCTGCACCTACATTCAATGGGTTCTTCTCAGACCCAGGCCTCATCCCTCCACCAAGTTTTGTGGAACTTGGTTTTGTAGTTTTTGCATAATCCTGTTAACAATTACACACACAAACAAACCAATAGACCCAGGTTTAAACAAAACCTCCTTGGCACTTTAAAAATTGTTAGTTTTTTTTTTTTCAAATTTGGTTCTTTATAATACTTTTTCAATAATATGTAAACAAGTCATGTTGATTCTGGTCATTTCATAATTATGGTAAACGCCTAATACTTTGGAGGACTCAGTGGCTTTAATAAATCAGTTCCAGTTGAGGTTATCTTCTGTTGGCACCTGCGTGTGTTTTCTGACAGGACGTTTGCCTTCAACTGGCTGAGCAGTGATTCATTTGAACTTGACAGTCTGAGGAGTATTTGGGATTGTGCCTCTGGGTTTGTTTTATCGCTCCATGAATGTAGTGGTGGGGATGAGTTCACTTGCTATTAATATTTAATCTGTATGGAGTGGTATTATCTCAGATCATTTTGATTGTGTACAAATAGTCTTGCTTTTGAATGATTGTGTTTTTATGCCTTGGTACTGTGTGATATTTCGCTGTTTAACCTTTCACACATTGGACATGCCGTTTTCCAGTGTGTTAGAAAAAAAAACGTTACTGAAAACACAACAGACAGTGCAAACTCACAAGGAAAGTCCTTGTTTTCGCAGTTGTGTTTTTATGTATTTTTTAGTTTGCAGATCCCAGTATTTACACACACACCTCGGTTTGATGTTGGAACTGAAAAAATTCTATTGTTTTGATGTTGAGATAAACTGGCATGAGAATCCTATCTGAAGCTAACCTGAATTGAACCAGTTGAAATGTATTCTCCTTCAAATGGGCTTTAACACGACAATGTTAATTAATGTTGTGTTAATGTTGAATACGCCCGACATTCTATTGAGTTTTTTCCAGTTGATGACGTTTCGAACACACAAAACTGCAAAAAACAAAAAGCATACAAATATCTCAGGATGAAAAAGAGGAAGCAAACACGTAGAAGGCGCCAAAGAAGATGTAAACCTGGAAAGACAACGAGATTCGAGAGATTTTGGTGACAAGAACTAATACCAGTGTTGGTGTGCTGTAAAAAAAAAAAGATGCGATTTTCCACAGCTGAATTTATACATTATGTCCTGCTTCCTGCAGAGTCTACCCAGGCGCCACCCCATCCTGAATCCCTCAGAAATGCTCCTGTGGTTGTGAACACTTCTCACCCGGATAATCTCCTGCTGCTTTGTTCAAATGTGAAAGGCAAACTCCAGAGAGTGTCCAGACCCAATTGTCTGGATATTATCCGAAGCTCATGTTTGAAAACGCCCATGATTCTGTGGCAGCTTTGATAACCTTTTGATTGTATGTCGGAGAATCATTTCAAATCCCTGCACCTGTAATTGTCATGCAGATGACACTTGCTGTTGTATTTAGACTAAATGCCCCTCGATTCTCCTCAGACTTGTACTACGGAGGGGAAGCGTTTTCAGTGGAGCAGCCCCAGGCCTTCACATGTCCCTACTGCGGCAGAATGGGCTACACGGAGATCTCCCTGCAGGAGCACGTGGCTGCAGAGCACACAGAGACCTCCACAGAAGTGGTAAGTTGATGCTGGAGCCGCACACACAGCCTCCGATGAAGCCTCCGATGAAGCCTCCACACCTGGAAACATTTACATTTGTGTTGGGGCTCTCCTCGCATGCCTCCGATTTAAAAAAAATAAGAAAATGCTGTTCAGTGAAATGATTTAATATCCACTTCTGTGGTCCTTAAGTCGTCAGTAATAACTCATGTTAAATAACCTGAAGCTATGTAGTAAAGGTGTTTTCAGTGAGTCATAATTCATGAGTAAAAGACAAGTCCATTAATGTCTGAGGATGAATAACTACTCGTCTCCTACTGCAGCAGAAAAATCCTACTTTCAGCCTTTTAAATGAAAACTCACATGATGTTTTTTTTTACAGCTCATATTTTCTATCTTATTCATAAACTGTCAAACACATCAAATCAATCTGTGCCTCCAACATCACTTCACATCAGTCGGAGCTTAGACACACTCGTCACAGAACCGCAGCTTTTCATGTTTAACCACAGAATTTGTTTTGCAGAAATGCACCCACATGAGTGTTTGCTCCAAACGACGCAGCACCAACTGGCCAATGTTGAATGTGCAGTGGAGTGTGTTGATAATGACTTGTATGCTTGCACACTCTCTCTCCCTCACTTCCTGTCCTCTAGATCTGCCCCATATGTGCAGCGCTGCCAGGTGGCGACCCGAATCATGTGACGGATGACTTTGCTGCTCATCTCACACTTGAACACAGAGCACCCAGAGACTTGATATCCTTTTAAAGCAGTAGTCCCACTACCGCAGATACCATCATAACCTGGTTGGAAGTAATTAACCTGAATTTGTGTTTCAGTCTGTTGCACAAAGAGAAACAAATATTGTTTCTTTGTGGAAACTATTCTGATAATTGCGATTATGCTACATGACAGAACCGACGCTGTTTGAGTTATTCATGTTGCTTTGTCAGTTTATAGATTAGCACACCATGGGGGCAGCTGTTCACTGCAACTGACATTTGTTGACATTTTGCTAATAACATTAAAGCGCCCTGTGTTCATTCCCCAAATGACCACGGTGGGCGAACATAAATGAGGGAAAATATCAAGATATGTGCCGTAACGATTTCTTGGCTGTTCTGGTGCTTTGAATTAATATGTGACTCAAGCTACTGTGACATAATCAAGTAAGTGGGCTTCAGTCAGATTGATGGGTTAGTTACGCGCTGTTTGTCGCTGGTTTGGTGCAAAGTGGAGGCCAAGTGCACTCAGCTTCAGGTTTTCCTTCAAACCTGCTTGTGTTGTTCTTTGTTCTCTGGTCCTTTGGAAGTGGGTCTCCTGAAAAAAGCCATGAGAAGTAGTGGTAAATTAAATCAAAGATTAAATGTGATGTTCAGTGTTTCTAAACATCAGTTGAATGTTGTGTTTTCAAACGTTTCAAGTGTTCCGATTTTGAATGTAGGAAGATAATGTTTTGAACATTTTTATAGGTTTGTTTTTTGGTATTGACGGATACCATAGAGTGTAAATGTCAGGAAAAAATCTGAATTGTTGTGTTTGCATTGTTTTTCCTCTCCTGCCACCTGGCCTTCTAATATCACTGCAGCGAGGTGACGCACACTTCTTCCAAATGCAGAAGGCACTAACAGTTGGGGGCTCAAAAAGTAGTTATGTGCCAAGGAAAGTGAAGGCGGCAAACAATGTAAACAGTGAAGACAAAAACACAAGATTGGGTTTATTATAGCGATCACACATTCGCATGTGACTCAGCAGAGTTTATGCAGGTATTTACCTAAATGTATGTTAGTGAGCTTCCATCTACAGATTTCTTGAAAAAGAGAGAGGAAAACTTCTCAAGAGGGGTTCGCTAATGTAGTGAGGATTACATTTAGTTATTTATTTAACTGTATCAAGGGTTAAAATGACGTTACATGGTTTTGTCTGTTGGGAACCAGCTGAAATACTCTGGACGAGGACTGCCGATCTATTGATGTACTCATATACTGGATATTTAAAAACATGTGGTGGAGAAGAAAAATATGCAAACATATATTTAAATTGTTAAATAGCTTTGAGTTCATGGTGACATGAGAGCATCATGCAAATATGTTAGAAGCTGCTTCTGAAGTCCTGAGTGAATTCAGTCATTTTGTTGACTTTTTGATCTCAAACAAATTTAGGCTATGAGCAAAAATTCAAAATATAAAGACAAAGCGTTATTTAAGAAATCATGTAGTCATTAGTATGGTAGTAGCTTGATGTTCCTGATATGTTCCTTAATGGCTGCTTCACGATGAATCCAGTGGCGTGCGGCATGTGAGGAGGATGTTTCACCCAGGGCGCGGGCTGGGGGGTCCACGAGCCCGCAGGTCGAACATGCACTTCACCAGCAGCACCACAGGGGGGCTCTCCACTAGTCAGAGCTCCTCACAGAGCTCCAACTACAGCAGAGAGGCCATGGACCCCATAGCAGGTCAGTCACACAGCACTCACACACAGTCAGAGGGAAAGACACGGTTACATGGTGAACTCATGCTGACATGTGTAGTTCACAGTCCCCCTGGGGCAGAACAATAAGCTGTGAAGCCTGATGTAGGTCAGGCAAAAAACCTGAATCCTTCTTGGTGTCGGCACAGACAGATTTTGTCACCAGCACGGTATCAAATCGTTCAAGATACACTCACAATTTAAGAGGTGTGTAGTTGAGATAGAAGTTCGAAGATGGGTGTAGGCATTTCTCCAACGCATGACGTCACCACATTCAAAGTGAATGAGCAGCGTTTCTGGGAGAATCAGACACGTGGACACATTTAGTATTTTTCTAACACGTTTCAGTGTGAACTTTAACATGCTGAGGATGATACAGTAATATGTGGGCAGACTTGTTGATGTGGCACTTTCTTGTTTATACTGTTCCCAATTTCAATCCGCTTCAGTGCCAGGCATTCACCATGTCAGCTCCAGCTGTGCTGTAATGAGGGTCCTCGTTCAGTCCGCCTCACAAACAGGGCTCAACCTCCTCCTGAACGACCTGTGATACCTGCAGGGGCTGTGGATTCAGCTGATCTGACCAGTTTTAGACTGAAAACCTCACTGATCTTATCATTCTGTACATACTGCACACACTGTACTGTACATACTGTCTCTTGTGCCATAGTGTTATTAAAGATCAGACAATATCGGCGGCTCCTCTAGACCATTGCTCGGGTTACAGTTCTGTGACTCGGGAATTGCAGGTTTTTAGGGAACAACAATGTGAACAATTGTACGCATTAACTTCATATTATTTGATTAAAATTGGGTTTTCTTCAGAGCCGTCTGGTTAACTGGGCGACCTACTTTATGATCATATCTGACATCTCCTCTCCATCCTGTTCCTCCAGAGCTTCTGTCCCAGTTGTCAGGGGTGCGGCGTTCGGCGGGCGGCCAGCTGAGCTCGGGCCCCTCAGCCTCACAGCTCCAACAGCTTCAGATGCAACTCCAGTTGGAGCGCCAGCAGGCCCAGGCGGCGCGTCAGCAGCTGGAGACGGCCCGGAACGCCACCAGGGGCGGAGGCAGAGCCAATGCAATCCTCAATACTAATTCAGCCGCCACAAACCCTAACTCAAGCGCCAACCACAACACCAACCCCAGTCCCAACCCGGGTCCGCCTGAGTCGAACGCACAGCATACTGCACATAGCTCCCAGTTTCTACTCAGCAGGTGAGACTATCGCTTTTATTTTCTGCATCTACTTTAAATGTCTTGTTCTTCATTTTAAATTCCTGCTCCTCGCAAATGTCTGTTTTTTTTTTTATTTAGATGTTTGACCTATACTAAATTAAAACTGTTCTTTTAAATCTCCACTATCATGATCATTTACCTGCTTCCTCTCAGTTTTAACATGTTGACTCTTTCTCCCCCAGGCTGAGCGAACCACGGCTGTCTGAGGCCGAGCGGCAGGCGTGCGAGGCCCAGTGGGCCGACAGGAGCCTGTTTGTGGCGGAGCTGCTGCTGTCCACGCTGCTGCCTGACGAGGACGGGTCGGCCTCCGAGGACGAGGACAACTGTCACGGCACGTTGCGGAATTTCGCTGACTTCGAGGCCATGGGCTGTGTTGAGGTCATGACCTTGGACGTGGCACTGGAGAACCTCAACCTTAAGGAGTCAACCCCAACTACCAAGACAACGAAAACGACGCCTAAAACAGCCCCAACGAAGAAAGAGCCGCCCGCCCCGCCCCTTTGATGACATGGCCACTCCCTCCCCTCAAACCACCATTGAAACTGGCTGACTGCGGAGTCGGTCCAACTGCCAATGGATGACAAAAAAAGACTGCAGTTTTTTTTTTGGGCTTTGTTTTATTATTTTTTTTTCTCAGTGATTGTCATTTCAGCTCTGTCGCTCCCCACTCGACCCCCATGTTTATTAAGTTGTGTACGTTGAATAAAAGTAGTGAGACGAGAGAATGTGAAAGCAAGCAAGCGTGGTGGGTGCGTGAGAGAAAGGAAAAATAACTATATAAATATATTATAGAAAAATCTATATGAAAGTTGATAATCAATTCCACATAACCCGTGTTTCCTCTAGCAGATGAGCAAAACGTAGTTAGCCGTTTTAAGAGACAAACACGTCACACACACTCACCCACGGAGAGAAGGCAGACTGAAACCTCTCCGGTAAAAAAACGCTGCTGTGTATTTATAGTTATGAATTAAAGAAGTGCTTGGATGGATTACCACAACTTAAGCATGAGCTTAAATCACCATGTGCCCGTTTTTAACTGCACAGTCACCAGACGGGGAGGTCGTTCTCTTTCGTTCAGACACCCGAGTAACTGTAAATTAACGGTGCTGAGTGCCGCATCACTGGCACTTCTGCACCAACACACACACACCACACCCACACACAAACAGACTGAGGACCGCATTCTGGTTGCATTCATGTCCAGTCTCAACCCCTCCCCCTTATGTGACATCACTTGTTTTGGGTCATGTGACCTTGCTTTATATCGACTGTGGGCACTTTGGTTTTGAATCGCATATCCAGTGTCCACCTGTGTACACTACAGATGCTCTACGTAAAGGCAACACACAACTCGGAGGCAGACGGAGATGAAACGGTGTCTTCAGCGAGACCATTTTCAGTCCTTTTCTAACTTGGAACAAACACAGACACCCTGGTCTTCGTACGGTTGTTTTTTTTTGTTTTGTCCCCCCCCCCCACTCTGTCTCTCTCTCTCTCTCTCTCTCTCTTTGACGGAAGACCAGATGCTACTTTCTCAAGCTTCCCGTGATCTGAAATTAATCTTCTCTCCATTACTCTTGAATGCAAAGATTACTCATAATGTGACTTGAAGGAGAGAATCCTGTATTTCTCTTTCCATTCATTTCTCAGTCAAAAAAAAATAAAAAAAAGATCTTTGTATGCCTCCACTGCTACCTGAAGAAATGCAATGTATGTTTTTGGCTGAGCGAACAGGCCAAATGACAGGGTAAACCTTTCAGTTTGGAGGACAATAAAAATGTTTTGGATGGAAATGAACTAACCCAAATCCTGCTCTCCGGTTTGTGTTCTTACTTTTGGTTATTTTTTCCTCTCTCTCCGTTGCTACCCTACTAGCGAGCATGTACGGCATCTGGTTAAAGAAAATAAATGCTGATCTTACAGGTCAATCTCAGTTAGTCTTGTCAGCTCCTCACGCATGTCGGTGTAGCAGAAGGAGAACTTGTTACGCAGATGACACCCAACTGTACTGAAGCCTGAAGAATATAACCACTTAGTTCACGTCCTAAAGATGTCAAATGTTCTGTGTATAGTTGATGACCACTCAAAGTGTAAGAAGATTCATAGTGAATCTATGTACAGCACTTTTCAATCACACAACCACACCACAGCCGTCAGGGGCAGTCTTGCTCAGTGACACCGAATGGTTCGGACTTTTTTTACATGAAAAAATAAGCCAAATAATTGTAAATGATGTACAGTCAAGTAATCGACTCATTGTTTCATCCCAACATGCTCACACTACTTACCTCAATCTTAAAGAGAAGCTGAAGTCACAAAGTGGTGGGCGAAGTGGACATCAGGCCTCTTCCATGATCAGACTTTTCTTTATGTGCAGGAGCTACACACGCTCACAGCTGGAGGACTTTCATAAGAATAACACCAGGAGCACAAATGAAGAATCCAAGATCAACAGACGCTTTTCACAAAGGGTCTCTCCTGAAACTCTGCAGCAACCATCATGAAAAGGAAACCGTTTATCCCATGAGTGTAAATGGTGTCACTTGTTACATGTCAGCATCAAACCAACATCTCTCAGCCTTGTTGTACAGACTCTTTATGTTCAACTCGGTTAAACACGGCCTCAGCTCTGGGAACTTAAAGTTCAATCTGCGCCAAGTCACTGAATTACTATCTCGGCTGAAACCCCTAAATAACGGCGGCCTGAAAAGATCTGACAGATTCTTTCAGTCTTTAAAGAGCTCGGTTGCCGTGGGAAACCAAATACATGCAAAGTGGGAGGAAACAGGCAAAGACACGACCACGACACGAGATGCTTCAGGGCACGATCACAAATCACAGCAAAGCAGTTACAAAACCAAATTAATCTCAGTTAAGAGTTTACATCACCAAACATAACTATATATTTCAGTAATGAGGCTGGTAGTATGATAGCAAACTAAAAACAGATAATTCTTATATATTAAATTCTTATTGAAATAAGTCTATAGAGCCATGGAGGAGTATTTAACAGTTTAATGAAGAAAAGGATAGGAAATAAAAAAACATAGAAGTAAAGCCTGGTTGATAAAGGATTTTTGAGGCGAATACTAAGTTTGACATCAGGATTTAAAAAAATCTGTAATTACATCTTTACACGACCTAGAACATAAACATTTGATTATTTTAAAGATTTAAAATCAAAACAATGGACAAGGTTCTACCCTCTGTTGAACAACACAACACACAGAGTGGTGACACTGTTTCAGATCGAAACGGCACTTTATTGCTTTTGTCAGCTTGTTATCACGCTCTGATGTTACGTAACGTTTGTCAACTTTATTAAATTCAGTAGCCGAGTGTCTTTGACCTTTGAACCCCTGCCATTTATGTAATACAAGTTTAAAGTTGTATGAAGCAATTGTCTTTATATTGATGTGAACCTACTCAAACCACAGCTGAGAATTGGTACTTCAATCTCATATCCAGTATTTCATTTAAATTTACCAAAAACACACCCAACAGTCTTAATACTTTATTTCTGTATTCTTTATACTTTACCTGTTCCCAACACTGTAGAACTGGACACTTCTTGAACATATGGAGAAAACACAGAACCAAGTGGAGTGGAAGAAAAAAGTTCAATAAGAAAATGAGTTAAATAAATCTTATTGAAATGTATCACATTTGTCAAACACTCTCTTGACCTGAGTTGACTTAACCATAATTAATATGCTACAGATTTTGTGGATGTAAGAAAAATGATTTTAATAATAAAAAGTATAAAGTACACATCAGCACTATTGTGAGGCTTCTTATTCAAAAGAAAAGTTTATTTAAAAAGTAACTGGGAAAATTGTGACTAATCTTTTCTTTGTCTTCCCCTATGTGAACATATGACACATACACAGTGAGACTCTGAGCTCACTTTATTAATCTCGTGAATGTGAAGTGGTCTCAGACTTTTGTTGTGTATGTTGTCATGTGACTTTATGACATCATCTTGCTGCTCCTGTAGTGCACATGGTGAAGTATGTGATAATTCAAACTTTAAAAACAGGCACAAACATCTCTTCAACCCAAACATGACGACAAAAGCAAGACACAACTCGGTGCACTTTAGGTTTTCTTTGTAATTTTAATTCCCATAATTTAGTTTAAATGCAGACATTGTTTTCTCACTAAAATCTTAAATAAAACATTACAGTACGATATATGCAAATCAGAAGAGCTTTAAGATTTTGAAGAAGCAGGCTACAGTTTCTTTAGATTTTTTTTTTATTCATCTATTATTATTATTATTATCATTATTTTTCTTGTACTTTTTGAAGGACCGGACAGTTAAACAGCAGTAAACAGTAAAACGACGACACGGCGCTGTAAAGCCTGCAGGCCAGCCAAGGAGCACATTCTATTACACAACAGACCAGAAAACTAAGAGACAGCCACATCCAGATGAAGGTCTGAGCTGACGGCCCTCCGCCTCCGTGAGGTGGTGCTAGTTCCACACAAACAGGAGGGGGCGCTATTACACCGGGGCAGGTGGAGCTACATGACCACAGAGTGACAGCGATGTCGTTGCGCCTTCACGAGAAAAGAGCTTGTATTGCATTCAGGGAGAAAGAAAATGGCACATTCTGTTCCTCTAGTTTTTCTCTACAAGAAAAGTCGACAAAAACAGTTATAAATGCAGAAGAAGCACAGAAACTCCCTCAATGGCAATCACACCACACCACTGGTTGATTTATACTGATCGGTTGAAACTGGTCTAAAATGCTGTCAATCGCTTACGGGGAGAGAAAGTGTCGGACTACGCCATCTAGTGGCTGCGTGCATGTCAAACCAATTGTTTTTAGATATCACAAATTTAACTACAGAGCTAAAACAATGCAAACTAAATTGTATCGAGGACGTTTTAGGTCATTTAAATAATTAGCATCAGTAAGGTCTGACATTTAAAGGCCTTGAAAACATTGTCTTCGTGAGCAAACATTTTTTGCATAAAGCTAACACACGTTTTGTAGTTTAGCGAAATATTTACATGTTTGCGTTTTTGTCTCTGCTGGACAAAGAGATGGATAAGGTGAGACAAAAACAGTGACCTGCTTGAAATGAATTCAAAGCCAATTTTGATCATTTCTGTCCACGACACTTGACGCTGCCACCAGAGGGCGTGTTTCACTTTCCCCTCCCCATCTTGAGCAGTGCATCCCTTTCGGCCTATCAGGACTGAGAATGCACGGAAGAACAAAAGATGATGGTGATACAGAGGGGACCTGCGGAGCGTGGTGAAGATGCACAAACCAGATCATCTGAGGTGAGTTGGCGGAGCCCAATTCATAAAGAAATACACCTCATGATCCAATTATTCAGTCTCCATTTCATCGGAAGAGCAACTTCCATTTGCCTCGGTCAGAAAATGCATAGTTTTATAAAACATTGAAAGAGGTTTACTGGGGTTTTCTTTTCAAATTACATTTGGACATTTGAACTTTGAACAACAGCTGCTACTATTAGTTTAACTGCTAAGACTCATGGGAGTTGTAGGCTAGTCGTTACCATCTAGCGGATCAGAAGCTAACCTGGAGGGTCATGTAGGATTTTAGAAATTGTAACTTACTGATCGTTAACTGTGGTCATGTCTGGATGACCTTTCTTAATCAAATCAGGGGTAAATTTTCCACCATTTTAAGTTTACATTTGACATTTATTCATCAAATAAAGCAGGAGAAAAACCAAATGACAAAATCTCCATTTTACAGATTAAAAGTTGAGTTCTTGCACAACAAAAACTCTTGTTCAGTTCCAGAGTGTTGGCTCTGTGCTTCTGTGAGCTTCCGCACATTTAGCACATTTACTAACACGTATATTTGTGCATCATGAAATTGGTTTAAAACGCTTGAATGTGGACACACCCGCTCCGTGCGGCCCCCTCTGTAACACACGGCCTGTAATAGTAAAGAGCTTCAAAAGTCATAATCTGCCAAAACAAGGAGACAAATGTCCTCACAGTCCAGTTTTCCTTCACGTTTTCAGATTTCTCAGCTACACAGATTCTGATTCGATAGATTTCGCCTTCAGCGAGCAGTCGTCCCGGTTTTATCAAGGTGCCGTCCTGCTCCCACAGCTCGGATCCAAGCGGTATAGGGAAACAAAATTACAAAGTGTTTTCATCTAAAATTCAAAAATAAAAATGGTAATTTAAAAATCTGATCTACTGGCAACCGACACGTCAATCTACATGTTACAAGAACACACCGGGCTCGGAGGGAGTGTGTGGCATGGCACCGGCAAGGTGAGACACCCTGTAATAAGACCGTCTGTCATCGTCGCTGTGAACCAGTCCCTGTTCAGCAGTTTCCCCGTCGACCCCACAGTGTGTCCTCCAAAGTGTCTGGAAGCTCGCTCAGGTTAAAACTCAGATATGGTAGAAAAATATATAGTCTTGATGAAATTTCTCTAGTTATTCTCTTCATTACTGAATTGCACCCATTACATGTAGAGTTAACACATTGTAGTAGCAGTGTAAAGTGACAGGGATCATGATGAGCGCTACTACTACGACAAAGAACGGAAAACAGGTCATCGTGTGCACGCTTGCTCTTTGCTCTCTTTCTCTCTAGACACTTCAGGTTATTTCGTTTTTTTTACTTGCACTTAAAAATTCATGGTTAATAGTTTGTCTTTCATTGGCATCATTAGGCAACAGTTTTTTTTTTTATCTTCTTCAGATACTCTACAATATGGTTACGATGTAAACACCACAGTACTTAATTATTTTTGACCGTATCTGCACAAAGTTAAACACAAAGTTACAAGGCAAGTGGTTACTTAAGCATAGATTTGTTCATGAGAGAGAAAAACAAAACAAACAAAAAAAATGAAATTAGGAAACACACCACAAGAACAAAAAGAACTTGCAACACCTGGCATCGAGTTTGTTCAAATAAAAAAACGCTTTCGACTTTGTTCGTCTGCAGGTCAGGTGACCCCCGTTAAAAAGCTGGTGATGATCAGTACTAACCCCCCGGTACCACCTTATTCAAACATCACGATCCTCAGACAAAAAGTCATGTGATGTTTTAGTGACACCAGAGGTTCTTTTCCGCGTCCAGCCCTCAACTTGACCCCATGATGTCTCGCTAACCTTTAGCACTTGGATTGAAACACAGGTGATCAATAAGCCGAACGCGTCTACGCTTCAAAAACACAGCACCGGCCCATTTTGAGGAGCTACAGGTGTGGCTGGGGTTGAATCCCATTTTCCTCCACCTCTGTCTAACTGGCTGAGACATAACCTAACAACAGTTTGCCTTTATTTGTGTGTGTGTTTGATATGACACAGCAAGGCTTTAACTTCTGGAGGCATCTTGACGGACGCACCTCAGATCTGAGGTTCGGGGGGAAACGGACACGACGGACAGATCTTGGCAGGGAGCCTTCAACGTGAGGGAAATGACTCCAGTAACTGATAATGTATGAAAATAAAAAGGCAAACAGATGCAGATATGTGAACATTTCAGTTGATATTTGCCTCATTTTTTATATTTCAATATTTTGGCTTCTGCTGCACTTAGACCTTTAAATTATTCTACTTTAAATTGGCGACAACGCAGCTTGCTTTGGCTTGGTGCTGCTGCACATTTTCTCAAGGGCTTTTTTAAAGAACTTTCTGTCAGTACTGATGAATTAACCGATGAGATCAAATCAAACGCAAACGGCATTTCTCCACTTTGAGGACGGATTCGGTTGATTCATTTAAATACCGTTTTCCCATTCAGGAAACATACTTCCGCCAACCACGGGAAGAAAAAAACAGCAGCCTGTCACGTGTGTGTTCATGAGTGTGTGTGTACTCTACTGTGCGTGTCTGGGATGAAACATACTCTTGAATATGACATCATGAAGAGGTGCAAAGCCCCCAAACCCCCACCCTACGACATTAAATACAAACCATGATCCCCAATTCCGCCCCCAAAACTCTTTCAAGGACAGTATTTACAGTACAAATTACAGTATAATACATCATTAAAAAATACGAGATCCATCTCTAAAAACATACAGGAGCTTTTGACCCCCAAAAAAAAAAATCAACTCTTTAGCAAATCAGGTTTCTATGGTATCGTGGAAAATAAGAAAGCAGAGCGACAGTCCCACCACCCCCCTCCTCTCTGAGGCGTCCTTTTCCGTTTGGCCCCAGTTGTACCTGGCGAGCGTGTTAACAGTGAGATGACGGATGGGTTGGTTGACCACGCACATCTTTTCATTTCATTTTTTTGAATTTTAAAGCAAGCTGCAATACAATAAATCACACTCCATCCAATAACAACAATATGTACAGATTTTTTTTCCTGGCATTTTGGAATAGTAAGCACTTGACTGCCTAAGCTACCTCGAGGGGTATAGTTTCACTGCAGGCATGTTTGTCACTTGAGTTGTGCAGAATTAGCTGGTTTTGATCATTTTTAGTCGTTTGCAGTCTAGGTTTTTTAAAGAAAGAGACAGAAAGGGACACCGTTTCCCCAGTAACTATAATTCCTGTAATAATTCCTGTTAAAAGTTACTGGAAATCTTATGTACAGCAGATTGAATGGTTCGGTCAACGCAACGGTTGCACCCGGAAAAGAGAATAAATAAAAAGCGATCAGAAACTCAAATGAGTCGCAAAGATCTCTGGACTCTGGAGCCAGGAAGCAGGTGAACCAACCCTCCTCACATCCACAGTACAACCAAGTCCATGTGTGAACCTCTGCAGCTCCCTCCCTCTCTCTTCCTTCTCCTCGTCGTCACCCTCTCCGCTTCCTTCCTCTTTTCTCTGTACCCCCGACACTCCAGCTATGATTTGTAGTCTCCCTCTCTCTCTCTCTGATTCTTTCCTCCTGTGTTATCCCTCCCAGCCGTGCGCCCTCAGACGAAGGGCAGGATTCCGTAGACGAACAGGGCCATGACGGCGGCGCTGAACAGGCCGGCCACCGGCACCGTGACAAACCACGCCAGGAAGATGTTCCTGAAGAGGCGCCAGTCCACCGCCTTCTTGGAGCGGATCCAACCCACGGCCACGACCGATCCTACCTGGAGGCCGGAGCCAGAGGAGAGAAGAACAATCAGCAGCAGGAATGTTTAAATGGTAAAGATACTGAGGAGCTGAAGGTTTGTCCAGGTTTTCCTTATGATGCAGCATTTAAGAGCTTTCCTGCCCAGTTTGTATATGTTATGTTCTGTTGAGCCATTATTTGTCTGTCTCGCTCTCATAGACCTAGAGGCCGATGAAATAATATAAAATTCATAAAACTACTCATAACAAGCTACTCGTGATTCTACTCGAAAGTACAGCTGTATTTTCAGAAAATGAACTTCCGGGTATCATAGTCACACTACCCACTAAAATATTTTTTTCAGAGCATTGTAACACAAATTATATATGTTTTTTTTTTTTGTAGTACTTTTTGTTGCCATGCTCGCTCTCCATTAATCAATCATTAAAAAAAACGACAGGGGAAGTGACCTAAAAAGGATCCAGGTTAAAGTTTAGTTAAAGAGTTTGTCACGATAGCATCAGAAAACTATTATTTGTTCATTTTCCCAGTATAAATTGTTTAAATTGAATTTATTTTTATGCCGTATTTTCCCCTGATCATCCATGGCCCAACGTGCAGTGGCTCTATGCAACACCAGGAGGGTCTGGCCCCCCCAGAACAACTGTGTTATTGGATGACTGATTTATTTACAGGCGATCAGTATGGTGGGAAAAGACAATTTGTAGTTTTGGTGAGGTCTCATCTATAGAAATTATCAAATCAAAAGAATTTATGCAAACCAACTAAATAACATTTGACTAAAAGAGATGAATTATCTGAGTGCAGTACTTGATAGTGACATACTTGCAGTACAAAGTACATTCCGCCGCTGATCATAGTTGAACAAATTTAGCATCTGAACAGAAAAGCCTGTACGCAGCCTTCAGCTCTTCAAAACCAGCTCAGTTCAAAATGTTTGTGTTAGTCAGAGCAAGCAGATTATTATAGTTACCTACGTTTAATTTGTGTGGAAGTCTGAGACTGGCAGGTGTAACACAAGTCAAATATTTCCCTTTTCATTAGGCTTAAGTCCAAAAAAGCTAATTTCGCAATTTCTATTTTATAATTCAAATATGTCTGCAAATTTCAGACTTCCACTATAATGCATTGTTCACTCACCTTCATACAAATCAAAAACACCAATGAATGATAATTAATTCTGGAGAATTTCAGACACACATATCAGACTCTTCATTGTGGTGCAGCGGAATGTGCGACTGGTTTCAGCTCTGTTGACATTGCAGGTGGGCGGGAATCAAACTGTTTGTCTGCTCTTATACGACCACAGAGACACGACGCGCCTCCTGTCACACTCCCAGCTACAGGTCAGGTCGACACGTCATGTTTGTGGTGGTTGGGCCAGTTTTACTAAAGATCACACAAATACAGGAGGAGATTTTTTCCAAATTGGCTGAAAATTAAATACCAAATGTCTCCTTCGTTTGGATAAATCAACGTTATTCTTCAAGCAGACTTTGTGTGGGAGCAAATCTAAATTTCGTGGCCATGATGTTTGTTTACAACCATTCGTAGTATTTCAGCTATGCAGCAACAAATCCTAAACTCGTGTGACCTCGGTGTTTTGTGCTGCCGAGCGCCTGCAGAGCTTTTGAAACAATGAGTCACTGTACAAGATCACACCACAGCGCCGCGCACGTCGGGCCCGGGCATCAATTCAGTTTAACCTCCGCAGAAGTAACAAAAAAATAATAAAAAATCCATAAAGGAAAAAGGTCAATGTGCAACGACTGAACTGAGACCAAACTGAATGGATGCCCGCTGCTTCTCACACACAATCGCACACTCTCTCACAGCCGTCTGGGAGTCGTTCACAGATGTTGTTGGATTCAGCATCACTCTTAACATTTCAATTTCAAGTTCAGTAACATCTATAAAATACGGATTTTGTTTTTTTTCCTCCAACAACGTCTGTGCGTCCTCCACAATCATTAGATCGATCAAATCACAAACACGACTAAACAGTACACCTCTAATCAGTAGATTTAGCATTTGGGCAGAGGCAGGTGATCATCAGAGGTTTTAGGGAAATTGGTGAGGAATGAAATAAAGATATGGATGGCGATGGTGATGTTTAGATGAATTGATCATCAGTAATTAAATACCAGTTTTGAGTCTTGTGCAGTTTCCCCATTAGCAGAGACACTGATCTAAATATTAATAATCTTGTGATAGTTATGTTACTTTTAATATTTTAACTAATACATCAAATATAACTTACATTTTATCTTTTAAATTAAACACTGCCCTCCATCGTCACAATACAAGCTACCAGTGTGAACGTAAAATTGGAGGCTTTAGAATTATAGGAATAGTTTGATATTTTCCCACAAATATTTCTTAAAACGTCTTTTCTAATGTTGCTGGGACACAAAGTCAAGTTCGACCTATTTAAAGAAAAATCTGACAAATATGAGGGGATTCATTTAATTAACAAAAATTTAAAGTAGATTAGGCAACAAGAAAAAAATGGAAATAAATAAATATCAGATAAAGCGTCTCAGGATGATAAATTCTCGACTTTAAAAAAAATAAAGTTCAATAGCTTCGATATAGTTCATTAGCTTGCATATTTATTCCTTATTGTTCTTCTTTAAAATTAAACATCTTCCTTCATGAGGACACGTGGGAGATTTGGCCGCTGGAGGAAAACTGCACGAGAGGTCAAAACGTCAACTGCAGGAGTTGTGATTGGCTGTGGCGATTGACTGCTACAGGTGAAGCGATGAGGTGGAGCTTCACTACCAATGACTCCAATACCTTGCAGTGGGTGGAGCTTATTGGGATGCCCACATTTGATGCAACAAGCACTGTTAGCGCACTCATTACTTCAATGCAAAATCCGCTGTGAAGACAGATGAGTGGAGAGACACAGAAAGAAAGATGGAGAGGGAGAGGTAAATAAAAGTGGAATACAAGTGAGACGGGGGGCTGGGGTCCGGGGAGGAGGAGGTGGGTCTGCTTGCAGGCGAGGACAGGAGGGTGGAGGACCCACATACCGAACCATGCCAGTGGTGAGAGGGGGCAACATGAAAGAGAGTTGGGGGAAATGAAACAGAGGATGAGACACCATGTTGATGTGGAGGGAGGGGGCAGGGTCGGGGCTGGAGGGGTCCACTACGTCTTCCAGCCTGGATGCTGATGTTCCTGTAAAGAATCAGGGAGAGGGCTGCACACTGCTGCCGGGGGCAGGCGGCCGGACACCGTTCTGATTGTTTCAATGCAGTAAAAAGACCGATGGTGGATTGGTGTGATTGTCAGATGCAGGGATTTAAAGGAGAAGTTTCTTTATGACAATTAAGGTCTTCTAATAATAATAATATTAAACAAGATAACTGCCAAGGTCTGGAAACATAGTGACACCGCACAGGGACGTTCTTCAAACAAATACATTTCTCCACAGTTGAGAACAGCTTTTAATGTTTGATTATGAAGTGTATCTTATATTTATAGTCGTTTTTTTTTATCTACTTTGTTATTTTGCAGTCGTGTAAAGTGTCTTTGATGATTGTTAAAAGCTCTTTACAAATCAAATCTATTATTATTATATAATTATTATCATTAATGTACTAATCTCAGTTATAATTCCTTTTAGTTTCTTTCCTTGATTGTCACCTGATACTTTAAAGATAGTGTTAGATACATGTAAACAGGGGGGGTAATAAATCATCTGTAAATAAAATTGTAGATTTCTTTTTGTGTTTGTTTTGTATTTTCATTGCTCAGTAGGACCTGCACATCTTCCTCTTCGGTGGCAAACAGCCCCGACCATCTCCTGCAGTGACTAACGACAAGATGCATGTTGCCCGAGAGGAAAAACCTGGGGCCAAAACAAAGCCAGTTTCTACTGCTTGTAAGGTTTTACTGCTTCGAGCACACAGTAAAAAACTAAAAGGTAACTCCATGCACCTTGCTCCTGTCCTCTGGTCCAATGACACCATTTATAGAAATGTTAGTTAGGAAATCAAACTGACGCCGTGCAAACAGTTGGAGAAAACCACTGTTGTTCTGTGTGGATGTTAATGCAGAAATGTCACCATGTTTCCAGATCTCAGTATTTATGTTAGTACAGTGTCATCGTAACGGACAGAAATTATGGCCAAAATGTTTCTTTCTGCCACAATAAAATGGAATTTGTTGTTTCTGATGAATCTTATCAGGGTGGAAAAAAAGGAATGAACGCAGATCGGCTTTCAACCTTTTATAATAATGTGAATATAAATAATCCACAGCCATAATCTGACTGAAAACCTGATTTCATTATTTTTCTAATAGAATTGGTTGTGTGTGATTGCGGCCCTGCAGCCCTGGGAAGCAGCGTGAGCTCCCTGTCCCCTGGAGACACCTGTGGGGGGGGAAAAGTGAGAGACCGGCCCCGGAGGTCCACTCAGTCATACCTTGCAGTGTGTGGTACTGACAGGGATTCCGATATTGGAAGCGAACACGACTGTGAGTGCGGAAGCCAGTTCAATAGTGAATCCACTGTGGAGGAGGAGAGGAGGGGGGGCAAAGAAACATTCTTCATTGTAATGTCAGGGAACGTGCTGCTGGCGGCACGGTGAACACTGCAGCATCAGCACAGCAGCAGGATTAAACAGATCTTTAAAGTATACTTAAACACACACACTGGATAAAACATGGCTATCACACATTGTCTCACCCTGACACACACACACACACACACACACACACACACACACACACACACACACACACACACACACACACACACACACACACACACACACACACACACACACACACACACACACACACACACACACACACACACACACACACACAGAGAGATTTCATAGACAGGTTGTGATGCGTGTTTCCGTTTTCACGGGTTCTGACTTGGAGACACTTTGTCCCGTTTGCAGAACATTATTCTCACACAGACCAGTGGGCGCTGTGGAAGAGAACCCCCCCCCGCCCAGATAAATGAAGAGAAACCAGATGAATGAGAAAGCAAAAAAAAAAGGGAAAGCGATTCATGAGCGAGCACTTCCTTCTTTGCAGTTACACACCAAATAAATAACAACAGTCAGGAGAGGTCCTGGGAACAGACATCAACTGAGGTCTGATCGGCCAAAGTGAGATAATCAGCAACATGTCACTCCAGTCCCCCAAAAGGGACAACGTCTTTCACAGTGATGTTGACTTGATCGGATCGAGATTATAACCTGGACGTGTGTGAGTAGAGACATGTTTCAGACAGCGGGGGTGTTCAGGTTGTTGAGGGGGAGCGTTGTTCTCCATTCCTCATTCCTCTCTCTCCAATCAACTCCTAGTCAATGATTGGATAATATTATGTGCATTCTTTTTATTTGATCTTTTATCTACTTTTTATATATTTAGAGATTTTGAATAGTGTGTAATGTGTCTGGAATGTCCCCAGTTTGGGATAAAGTAAAACGAGCCATCTCCATCCATCTATGCTGAATGCTTTAATGCAAAATGATGAATTTGACCTTGGGTGAGTCTTTAAACTTGAAATAAATATATAATGTGACATTTATCGTGACAATTATCGACTGATTTGAACATTTTTGTCTTGATATCATTTTTTGAAGCATCACTCAGTGCCGGCAGGTTGTCCTCTAATCAAAAGGTTGGTGGTGCACTAGTAATAGCAAGTGCTGTATGAATCTGTGATGTAAAAGCACTATATAAATGCAGTCCATTTACCATTTAGCAGACACACACATTTACACACAGTCTCTCTATAGTTGTGAGGACACTCATTGACACAAAGCCTTCCCAAGCACCTCCCTTAACCATCAAAACTAAATGCCTAAACTAAACCCAATTCTCCAACAACCACTTGAATTTTAATGATGGTATTTAAACAAAATTGGCCCCCATAACTATAGAAAGACACACACACACACAAGTACAAACTTCTTTGTCAGCGTGCTGCATTGAAACAGACACCAGAGGAGCCTTTAGAACAGTGAAGCAGAACTAATTTGTCTTTGAGTCCTGGCAAAAAAAAACTAAGCTGGTGTTGGAAAGAGATAAATTAAGAATGAAAAGCGGAGGAGGGACAAACAAAAGAGGAGAAATGAAGAAAGAGGGGAAAAGGAATAAAGTGTGTAAGGAAAGATTTAGAGGTGAGACGCCTTTACAGAAAAAAGAGACAAAAAGATGTAGTAGGGAGAGAAAAACAGGAAAGAATGAAGAAGAGGAGGGTTAACCACAAAAATAGAGATTTACAGGAGAGAGTAGGAAGGAATATATTTTAAAAAAGGAGGAGAGCAGACTGGAACAGAAAAGTGCAGCCTGGTGTTACAGCTTGTGGTCGGAGACAAGAGGCCAGGATCCTCACTGTGGCTTCACCCTCCTCCCTCGCCCCTCCCTCGC
This sequence comes from Hippoglossus stenolepis, assembly GCF_022539355.2. Lineage (NCBI taxonomy): Eukaryota > Metazoa > Chordata > Actinopteri > Pleuronectiformes > Pleuronectidae > Hippoglossus > Hippoglossus stenolepis. The sequence continues at coordinate 22,642,023 of NC_061491.1, forward strand.
CCTCCAACTGTACTTCTCTTCATCCAGAACGCCAAACGACTTTCTGTAACCCTGTATCTCTCTCACACACACACACACACACACACACACACACACACACACACACACACACACACACACACACACACACACACACACACACACACACACACACACACACACACACACACACACACACACACACACACACACACACACACACACACCTTTGCATTGACTTCCGACTAACCACAACTTTATCCCTAACCTTAACCAGAACCTCAGAAATGATTTTCTCCCTCATAAGGACCATTGGTTTTGGTCCCCATGAGGTCTACTGGTCCTGACAAGGTCAGTGTTTATACTGGAGAAGGTCCGTCAGAGGCAACAAAAACAACTACACACACATACTCAAAATATTTTCTGGAGCAAATTAGACTTTAACATGCAAACATGCTCGCACACAAACATTCACCGCACAATGACCTACAGGCACAACAGAGCCCGGCCTCCTTGAGCTGACATGATACAGACAAACATCCCTGAAGTACACACACACACCCTTCAGCTACTGCGTGGGAAGACAAGAGGACAGTGAGAGAGAGAGAGAGAGAGAGAGAGAGAGAGAGAGAGAGAGAGAGAGAGAGAGAGAGAGAGAGAGAGATAAAGATATTGATTAAAAGGATGGAGGAGAGGCAGTAAGTGGCTAAGGATGCGTGATGTTCATTGCTCAGGTCGTGGGATGAATTGAGCCCTGGGGCCTTATGTGTTATGGTCCAAACCAGACTACTAATTTATTCATGATTGTTATGTAATAAGTCAAAGGGCATGAGGAAAATAGAGTGTGTACTATTTCTGTTTCACTGCCAATGCAAAGAGGCACGGCACATACCGCTGCTACAGATTCCTGAACGTGTTCCAAGAGCAGTAAAGAATTATATAAGTTTAAAGTTCACGCAATGGTGTATTGATGATATGATTATTTATCAATAAATTATCTATACATCTGGAGGAAGAAAAAATACCCCAAAAAACCAGATAAATATATATAAAATATTAACATAATTAGAATTAACCATATATTCCTCTGCAGACACAACCAACACTGAATGAAATGCAAATACATGATTGTACTTGCAGGATGTTGGTGTGGTAATAATGCTTTTAGCCTGCAGCAGCAGCTGTGTTTGGGAAGTAGAAAGTAGTTAAACTCCAGACAAATGTCCTTGATTATTCAGACAAGTTCACTGTACCTGTGAATACAAAGCACTCCAGGCAACAGAGCTGTCACTCCAAAATCTATCGTGCTGCCTATGGTTTAGGCCCTTTACTGTGAGCATAGTGGGAACGCCTGAGTGTGTTGAATGGCAATTGCCCGTTCAATGACGTTTAACAGCCTTATATAAAGTGTGTGTGTGTGCATTCTAACACGGCTGGGTGCACGTAAGTACTCACCGGGGAAGCTGCAGCCCAGGACGGACTCGTGTGTGTCAGCGAGTCCAGACTCTTTTGGAGCGAGTCAAACTGAACATGTTGGAAAGTTCACCTCTGCCACAGATACTCTTTCCAACACACCCACCCACACACACACACAAACACACACACACACCCCTTCCACCCGCTCCCCCACATGGTGGCGTTCTCACCTTGAGGGGGTGATGGGAGTCAGGTCCTTCCCCATTGTCTGGATGACGCGGCGGCCCCACACCCACAGCCCGGCGCAGATGCCGACGCCACCGTACAACAGCAGCCAGATGGGAGTGGCAGCATCCTGCATCACGCCGCCCTGGTCGTAGATCATCCACAGCGCCACCAGGGGCCCGATGGCATTACTGCAATGTGAGAAAATAGATTACGACTGTACTCGGGTATCTTTGCTTCACTGAGAATAAATGACGTTAAAGCAGAACAGTAAAGCCGATTTCTCTGTATTTTATGGAAACAAGCTTTAACAGGTATTAACGAAATATACTTTAACCAGTACAGTGGCCATATACATTGCTATCTGTCATGTAAGCAGCAGGGGGCAGCACCTGACATCGTTGCCTCCGTGGGCGAAGGACCCAAAGCAGGCGGTGAGGATCTGCAGGAAGTGGAAAAGCTGGAACACCTCAGGTTTGTCCTTCTCCTCATGATCCTCCTCGGCCAAGTCGTCCAGAGGTATTGGAGCTGGGGCCCCTTCCTCCTCCACCCCCTCCAGCTCCGTGGCCAGCTTCATCTCCACCCCGCCCTCCTCGGCCTCGATCTCAGCCTCGGCTACGGCGTTGCAGTACGACGAGTAGCTGTCGTAGCGTATCCTCTTCTTGGTGTAGGACACGCTGTTGCTCCTGCCGCCCCCCTCGCCTACCAGCTTTTCACTGTCGTCACGCGACTCTGTGCGTATGAGCGGCTGGACGGGCATGCCGCATATGGCCGCTGTGTAGCAGGTGTAGCTGTTGTTGCGGCGCAGCAGGCGGTAATTGTTGTCAGGCGGCCCGGCGTTGGTGCCCGAGCGGTCGCTGTCGTCCATGCGACCCAGGTGGATTTTGTGAAGCAGGTCTTTGTAGAGACCAGAGTCTTTGTGCACCGTGTGGTACACCTGGCCATCGCTGCGCATGTGGCCATCGAAGCTGAAGCTGCCGTTAGAGATGGGCGACTTGAGGCAGCCGTTGGTCATCGAGTGGGTCCGACCTGAGGGAGAGGATATGGAAAACAGTGGGTTTTAGGATAATGGAAGCGTGTAACCAATAGCAACACAGTCCAGTAACAGTGCTGCTCCTTAAAAAGGAGGCATGTAAAAAAAAATAAAATTATTTGAAACATGAAGAACAAGAGGTTATTTCTACAGATCTCTGAGTTCAATTTCTTGTTCTAACAGAGAAAATGGATTTTAAAACAACATGAAATACAGTTATGGACTAATGTATGCAAGTAGCTCTGGTGCATTTTGGCTCTTCGTGAATGTTAAGTGATGGAAGACGGATGTGCACATTGGTCTGGAAAATTTTAATTGCGTGTTTCAACAATTTCCCTAATTTCTCAGAGAACAATTCATGGATCTTGATGGAGAAATAAAAATGTGGCATATTTTATTGAGCTGATATTTATGAGTCTGTGCAATTTGGTGCAGATCCAAATAAAAATTCAGATCCAGTGAATTTAAATGTGGTTTCATAACTGTTGGGCCTTTCACAGGCTCCACTGTACTGAGTGACATTCTACTTGTAATTGACTTTTCTTGTCAAGTCAGAGAACTAACTGATTGATAGCATATACAAATAAACCACCAGAAACAAGCCACCCTGCCGAAGGTGACTTTTTAATCACCATTAATTATAAAGTTTTCTTGAGACCTATTTTGTGTTTCTTCTTAATATCCCTACCACAGTTTTACTCACAGTCACTGGTTTTGTTTTGAGTAGATTTTTTGATTTATTGATTCATCTCAAATACCATACGCCCTGCCATTTGGCAGGACGGTGCCTCCATTAGCCAGGTTGGTGAGCTCTCCACTGGAGTTGCGGGTCCCTCGATCACTGCCGCCGGTGAGCGGCAACACGGCCTCATCGGTTCCCTTGGCTCCCGGAAGCTCCTTGAAGACGGGACTCTCCTCCTCCTCCTCTGGTATCTTGTCCAGGCTCTCGTCTGAAATCCTGGAAAGAGCCTGCTCCTTCTTTAGACGACCTGGAGGAGATGGAGTGACGGGGGGTTTAGTTCCGAGAGCATGTCCAGAAAACAAAATGAAATCATCTTTACAATTCTTACAGTGTTTACAAAGCCTTGTATACAAACTATGAGGAAAAGAAAATAACTATATTTACACTAAACCTCCACAACACGACAATCTCTCATGTTCTAATATGTCCGAGGGATCATTTTCAGAATGACAGTCAAATTCAAATTATGAGAGTTAATAACTGAAGGACAAATATTTAAAAAGTGAATCAATAGAATATTATTTTGTCTGTTTTGAAACTTTGTTGTTTTCTCTGAACTAATACCAAGAATTTCCGAAAACTCTGCAGCATTCCATAAAAACCAGTATGTAAACATCAGCTGATCCAAACTAATCCCAGCGCCGACAGACTCGATGCCCCCGACTCCTCTGAACAGCCGTCAGTATAAACCCACTAACAAACTCCAGTCACTGCCTGTTTCATTTTGATGGAAGCAGTTCGGGAGCGACAATGTCACTTCTAATCCTCGCAGACATTCACGGTCACGACACGTTGAGCAACAGGTCGAGTCGGTATCAGTCGTGTGAAGGAAACGCCCGAGGAAAGAAATCTATTTTAAGCCTCATCATGGATATTATCACTTCAATTACAGCGCTACTTTATTTAGTTAAAGTTTTATATAAAAAAAGTAAAAACTCTAATTTAACCCTTATTTTTATTTTCATATTCATGTAAAACACTCAGGCAAACTCTTCTTGTTCTTATTTCTCCTGCTTGAAAGAGCGGCTGCCTTGCCTATGTCCTCCATTCTCTCAGATGTTCCACCTACTGCTCTTTCCACTGTTTAATTTAATGTGTCATGTGCTCTGCCCGGTCGTCTGCTTTGCTGCCGGCTCCTTTTCCCATTAGAGAAGCGATTCCTAACCTTGATCTGAGAGCTTTCCCCACCACAGGCTATCATCTTAACCCCTCGGATCCGATCAAGGACCAACATGCCCCAAAAAATTTGAGTGTCTCAGCAGAGCAACTGGAGTTCACAGGGTTTCTCTTGGTGGCTTTAGTGGCTTTGGCAAAGGCCAAAGAGAAAACACATCCGTTGGCATCCGATGTTTGGTGTCAGAGCACAGAGTGTGCAAGCAGAGGCTGAAGCTCTGTTGTTCGTCCTGGGTCAGAGTGCTGTGCTTTCAGATGGCGTGAGAAAGACTGGAGACAGACACACACACACACACAGTAACACACACACAGTAACACACACACACACACACACACACACACACTAACAGATACCTACTTGCTATTTTCCTCCTCATCCAAGGACACACGATAAACCAGACGATAGCTGCACACACCAACGACCCGGCTAAAGTTATGAGAAAGATGGACCACACCGGCAGCATCTCCAACCCGAGCACTGTAATTAATGAACACACATTGGTATAAGAACATAACTTACACATGCAACATATCTGGCATGTAGTTTTGAAATGTTAAAAATCTACTTATACTCTCGTCACACCCTCGGAAGGAATGTTGTGCGAGCCACCCATATTGGCAATATCAGTGAGACCGAGATGATAATTTGATCATACATTGGTGTCAGAGTAATGTCTCTTAGGAGCGACTACCGCCCGCCACTTACACGGCGCTCCGGTATACATGATGGAAAACGTGTTGATCCCAATGGTTGTGGCGTAGAAGAGAGGCAGCGCTCGCAGGCCGTTGGGGACAGAGTCTTCCTGCAGGGAACACACACAAATGGATTTTTAATGCAGTCGCTGATGTGATGATAAAGGAGCTAAAAATACGCTTCACACCAACAGGAATATATAAACACACACATACACGTATAGATTACTAATAAAAACACAATTTAAAGTCACACAACCAGACTGAGAAATAGATTTTACCCTCAGGCCATAAGATTCAATACCAATTCAACAAACTGTAGAAACATTCAAAACACATACATACACTGTTTATCACAGATTCATTTGTTCTTACAAAGTCCTTCTAATGAGTTTTCTTATTTTACAATTGTGTATTTATTTTCTAAACACGTTTAACTGTATTACTCTATATTTATTGTATTAATATAGTTATTGCTCGGCCTTATATTACTTAACTACTTTATTTTGGATACGACAGAGTTTCCCTGCAAACGTTTCCCACACGATAATACTTGTAGAACCGGTGTAACGATAAAACATCTGGAATTCACTATTGAGGTTATAAGTTTAATTCAGGTCAGTTCACATGCGTGGAAATCAAACCTACACATGCAACAACAACTTCTTACACAATGTGTGCTTTTACTATGACAAGGAGCTTGATGCAACATGACCAAGATCAAGTTGTGTTCTGTCTTATCTGAAGCAGATAACCTGCGGAGACAGAGATGAACTCATGGGGAGTTTGACCCAGTGAAGCAGCGGCTGCAGTCTAAATAACAACCCGGCCTGTGAGTCACTCAAACATAAACCTGCAGTCGTGACCTCAGGATGATCCTCGATACTTTTCTCTTCCTCCTCCGTCGGAATCACCGGTTATGCAACAACAGATCTGCAGGTATTGCCAAACCCACAGGATATTATCTGTGCAGAGTTCTCTGGACGAGCTTGTGTGTGCACATGTACGTCTGTGTCTTAATACTGAGACTTAAACTCTACTGTATATGCAGGAAATGAGTATCTCGGTGCTCAGAGTTTAAAGCCTGAAACTTTTAGGAGGTTAGTGTGCGTGCTGGTGAGTGAGCGATACTGCACGAGAGGGGGCACCTTGCTGAGGATGAAGTGTCTGATGAGCAGGAAGAGGAGTCCAGACATGAGTCCAGAGAGCAGGGGGGAGATGAACCATGACGACACTGAAGGGAGGAAGGAGAGAAAAGATAAATACAAAAATACAGTGATTATCAGTCATAATGCTTGAGTACATATTTTTCATTCCCAAGTTTTACAGGATTCTTCATCTTGTGTACTTCAATCGTGTCAATCCGTAGTTTCCTAGAGTTTTAGATTCAGCTGCGACAGTGGCGATAACAGGAGTCACTCTCTAAGCCTGAGAAGAAGTGATGGCTTCCTCGTCTACTTCACAGGTACTTTAAGATGCGTTTCCCAGCTGCATTGCATGCTGGTCTATTGAGTCTCCTAACAGGGGAAAAACTGTAACCTCTGCTTCATTTAGAAATGACCACTTGGGTCGTAAAATGGTCCCGGGAGTCATCTTACAGACTCTGATGATGACTGTTTGTGCTTCAGAGTTTAGAAACTTTTCTGGAGTCAAAACTAATCTGTAGCTGTGGTGGAAATACCTCAGTGTGTTGTTATTTAGTCTGGTTTCAATGGGAAAGTGGCAGCTACACCAGTAATAGTAATGTTATGTACAAACAGTGCACTGTATGTGTATACCATGGATTTAAATGAGCAGACAAACAGTATAAATACACACAAACTGGTCTCAAACAAGCCGCATTCATTACCGATCTTGACGAGCTGCATCCACTGTACGCCCCTGGTGCCGATGGCCACCATGGAGAAGCCGATGGTGGCGCCAACAATGCAGTGAGTCCCAGAGATGGGCAGTCTGAGGAAGGAGGCGATTAGCTGCCAGACCGCTGACCCTGAGATCAAAACACAGACACACACACTGATCTCACACCGTTCTCTGACTCATTGGATTAAAGGAGGTTCAAGCTGTAAAAGAGAAAAACAATACCACGTGAATCGTTTACTCATTTCTGTGCTCAGTTATGTTAAGTAGTAGTTTTGTGTTTGTGCTTCTACTCACGGAATCAAAGAGTTTTTAAAAACATGAGTGAGACATTTTAAGTGAAAGTCTGAGCAGCGTTTGATGAGGAAAATTTGTAATCTGAGTTTACTTTGTAAAAACAGACGCTATCAGTTTTTGAGTCATCTGAAAATGTCGGCTTTTATGTTTAAGAAGTCTTTATATTATTTTATATCTCAATCTTTTTGTACGAGTACTGCATTTCACTGCCATGCTGTAGCCTGTAGTGACAAATGATATTAACCTGAATCTAAGTAGTAATCGCAAGAATTCAAACATGAGGGACTAAGAATCTAAGTATAGTTTCAGATGCAATGAGAAGCTGCTGCAAAACATAATGTGAGGACAGATGATAACAGGTTCTTTTATCAAGATTTATAAATGTATTTGTCAAAACAAAATTCCAACGGGTCTGTGAACACAAGCTTTTCCAAACAGTAAATGTATTTTTGTTATTCTTTGTGAACAGAGTCCATTATGTGAATAAGTCCTCAGTGTCTCGTTCGATCCTCAATTCCACACAGACAGTATTGTTTTCTATTGTGTTTGATAAACTTTCATTTCTTCCAGAAGGTCCTGAAGCATTTTCCTGCTGTTATCAAATAAAAAAATCTGTATGAACAATATGGCAGTGAAAAAAACAATCTTGTTTGGGATCAAGATAAACTGTTCAGTGTTTCCCCAACATTCACTTGTGTCGGCGGCTGCACGTGATCCTTCAGCGACGCGGGAATCCCCCCGTGCATAATATCGCCCTATTCATCGCTGTTTCCCAGCACTCTCTGCCATTAACATGGCTTTGTCTCAACAGGAGCCCCATTGTTGTTTTTTGTTCAGCGTCATTCACTTACTGAGGTAATCTAAAGCTTATGTGTAAAGCTACTACTGATACTCAACAATCGCTGCTTGTGCTTCTCTGTAAATGTGTTTTAATATGAAGGCACATCCAGTGCTGCTCAGGAAAAGCTGCTCCGTTACCAAAAAATCTGATTTAATTCAGTATATCTGCAAATAGATTTAAACACTTTTCAAATTTTGCTAATTCATTTTATACCATTTCTCACATATATCAAGTTAAAAAGTGGTTTTGAAAAACAAGAGCAGATCTTATTATGTACTTTTGTCAGCTGGAGAACAAAATTCAATAGTTTTGGTTTTACATAAGCTGAGTGATGTCTCCTCTCTGTTTACAGACCTATGGACATACAGTCCTGCAGAGTTACAGCAGCATGGACTCTGATCACAGCTGCACACACCATCTCAGAGCCGTTCTGAAGGACTGTGAGAGGAACACACGGTTTTCAATTCAAATGTGTCGAGCAGATAATTAATTTATCAAGTTGAAGTGAAATCTTGGTTTTCAGCCATTCATATATTAAGAATCTCTCTTTTTCCTTTTTGAATATCAGTATAAATTTTAATATTTGAGGGTTGATGTCACCTTGGACTTTGGGAAACTGTGAAAGTAATTTTCACTATTTTCTAACTTCTTCATGGAGCAAATAGTTCATTGAGAAGTAGTTGAAGCGTCATCCTGGTTCTATCGAGCGTCAGCGCATGAGCTCATGTAACTTATTTATCCAACAGCATCAGCAGCAGGTCATCCTGGAGCAATGTCACCCTGCGAACACACTGCACAGCGGTGAGGTTTAGCTTTTATTTTTAGAGCTTCAGCTGACAATTATTTTCATTATCAGATTACTCCGTCAGTTTTTCAGCTGTGATTCCCTTTTTCTGACACTGAATGTGAAACTTCTTTGACCGCTTATATCCGTCAATTTAATACCTTTTAGCCTTTAGAAAATGTAATGATCCTTACAGCTTCATACAGATACGAAAAGACATTTACAGAAGGCAACTCACTGGATCTATAAGCGACTTACCGACCATGGCGCTGACCTCCCCTGCCATGAGCACCGGCACCGTGTCGTTGTACAGGCTCACGTCTATGATGCCCTTCCGAATCGTCTCGCCCACCTTGGCTCCCAGCAGCATCGAGCCCAGGGTCTCAAAGATGGACGCCAGGATGCAGGCTTGCTTCAGCGTGACCACACCGGACCCCACCGCCGTGCCGAACGAATTAGCGACATCATTGGCGCCCACCGAAAAGGCCAGGATGAAGGCAATGATGAAGCCGAGGATCACCATCCACAAGTATGAATCCATCTCCATCTTGATGTGATTTCAGCAGAAAAAATCCAAGTGGAGAAAAAGAGATAGCTGAGATATTCTAAAAAAGAAAGTGCTCTGTGCGTTTTTAGCGGAGGACTTGGAAAGCCCGCTCCTTTTCTTCGTCCCCTGGTTGTAAAGAGTTCGAGGGGAGAAGCACAGCCGCTAACTGAGCGTTTGGAGCTCAGTCCAAAGATTGGAGACTAGTGATGGTGGGTGCAGGGGGCATTCCATAGCTTAGTGTGAGACAGCCTGTCCGCACGTTCCTTCACCTGAGAGAGAAACGAGATGAGGAGACACAGAAACAGATTAGTGTCATAAGCCATGGTTAGTCTTTTTCAGCAGTGGCTGCCATCTGACAACACCTCTCTGAGACTTCCTCAGAAAAAAACAAAACAGAGCAGGGGAGGGACTGAGAGGGAGAGAAAGGGGGGGGAAGAGCTTATGAGAGCAAAAGACAGAAAAAAGGGTTCAGGATGGATGATGACGACGAGGCAGAACTGGCTTCGATGGAACCGGGAGAGCACAGCAGGGGGGAGAGCTGCAGACGTCTCACATAGTCGCAATAGGAAATCACAGTTTGCTCTTTGAAGAAATCAAATCAGACAGTGCAGATGGTTTGCTGTCAGCGCTGGGACTAAAAAAAGACCACAGTATCCAGAGCGAGATACGAGCAACACTCCCAACATCAGAGGAGGCTGCTAACACATTATCCCTGCAGGACAGGACAGCTGACATTAAAACCTGCATTTACTTCACAGGTTTGGGCTGAAACTTTAATTTTATTATCTACTTAACTACCTCAACCACTTCATGTCAAACCCTACGATGCTAAAAGTGATAAACAGAATGATCAGGGATGGAAAACTCTTACATCACCAAACTGCAGCTTCATGTGGTTTCATCAAGCTGATCCAACAAAGATCTCCAAGCAAGAGATAGTTGAACTGACAACCTGGTGAAAGTTGCAGTTGCCCTTCTCAGCTTTGCTCTTTCAGCCACAGCATGAGAGCTCCAGTGCTCACTGGGTGACAGTCAAAGGTTCACACCAGTTTTGTAACATTTGAGAAGAAGTTCAAACAAAATCAAAAGCTTTACTGCAGTAAAAAAAAAAAAAAATCAGTGCACAAAGTCTCGACTGCAATGCAGTAGGAAGATCAGCAGTTACTGTGGCTGCAGTTCACTAAACTGCACTTCTGGGGGTGAACAAAGTAAACTGATGATATAAAGGGGAAATTCCCCTTCTCTGTATTCTCCCTTTATACAATTTTAAATGAAACATATTTCTAATGCTCATATTCAGGTTCATAGTCTTAATTTGGGTTGTTACGTACACAGGTTAACATGCTGTAATGTTTAGAAATCACATCACTTCCCTCAGACTGTCCATTGCTGAAGCTCCTCTTTTCAGCCTCTGTCTGAAACACTTGGTTTTAGCTTCAGTTTCTTTAAGACCCCCCCCCTCTCCTGATAAAGCCCAGTCTGCCTCATTGGCCAGCTGACTCACTCTGTTGTGATTGGTTGACCATTTCCGGCACATGCAGAAAATGTCGGCCTCAGCCCTCACTACACCCGTCTATTACTAGGGGTCACGCCAGACTAGCAGATGGGCGTGCGTTATACAAATGTGAAGCATCTTGAGGTCACGGTCATGTGACACAGAAGAATTCATTTCAGAGACAATAACGATGGATCAAATTAGAATCTGGATGAGTGACATTCTCAGTTAATCAATCTTAACATCATGAGGTGTCAGATGGTTTGTGTCGCAAAAGTAGTTACTGGACGTAACTCTAGTTCTATGAGAATGTGCTTAGGGTGCAGAGGTAGAGTCTTGGATGGATAAACCAATGGTGAAGGCTGTTCGAGGGCAGAGCGACGTAATGGAACATCTGGGCCGACTTCTTTGGAAACAAACAAACTGAAAAATCCTTGGCAGGGGATTGGATGAACCAGCTCTTGTGATGCTACAGCAGCAAAAATGGGAAAATCTTTGCTATCAGAGGTTCTAACAGACGTTTCTAAACATATGTTCAACGTTTTTGTCGATTCAATGACATCTAGTGGAAAGTTGATCACATCAGATCCACTTCGACATCAGACAAACAGCTTCCTCGTCCCTGTAGAGATCCACACAACTTATTTACATGACAACAGTGACACTATGCCACCAACACTGACGTTCCTGACAAACCTCTACACCACTAATAACTCTGTCTGGGTTCTTTCTCCTCTATTTCTTCAGTCTATGCCACATAATCAAAGTCGTTTCATAGTTAATGGCAGCACATCTCCATGTACGGTGAAGCCAGTTGTTAACGGGGAGCGTTAGAAGTAAACAGCTGGAAGACCAGACTAGTAATTCTCTCGGCATGAACTGACTGTGTGCTCCTCGTCGTGTGGGGGCAGGCGACTCCTTTCTAAATAGCCTGCGGCCTGTTATGGCTCCCTCCTCCCATCCAAAAGCTCCATCTGGAACAGCTGAGGTCACGTCCTGCCATCCTTTTATCCTCTCTTGAACCGCCAAGCTCACATTAAATATGATTATAATCTATCGCTTCATAAACCACGACCAGATAACTCAATTAGTACAATCAGAGCATCATTAATGTTTTTTTTTTTAAGTTTTTAAAGAGACAATCTAAAATGTTTCCTTCCTTACAAAACCGTTGCCTCCAACCCAAAAGATCACAGACCAGCTTATCTGTAATCTGGAAGGAAAGTGAGCCCAGAGGATGTCACATGTCTAAAATACTAAGTATAATTGATGTGATACTTCATGGATCCCTGAGGAGAAACTCTCTTTTCACCTGCTCCCCTCCAGAAAGAGATCAGAGTGAATGATCAAGGTGAAGGATCTGTCCCCCAGGACTTAATGATTCAGTCTCACACACGGAAGTTTGAGACTTTTTGGATGAAAAGATGATAAACTGAAGTTAAGTCAAGAGAATTACTATGAAAAAGGTCAACCAAGTTAATAATTCATGACAAAACATCAATGAACAATCCTGGTTATGATATTATCATTGTCAAGTTTCCTCATACGTTTAATGTCATGTACAGTTTCAACTTCAGTTGTTTTATCGTCGCTGTGCGATGACAAGTCGCAATAACACGACTCTGCAGAGTGTTTTTAATTTGAAACGATGGATACAGGAAGTGGAGTCATGTGATGACACCTGGCCTGAGGCAAACGAGAACATCCAGCCACAGCTTCAGGCAACAGCAGAGAGAAAGAAAGGTCGATTAAAGAAGCTGACTTCAGGTTAAATAGACTATTACCTATTGATATTTAACTTCAGGAGACGGCCACTTAAGCACCACCCCTCTGCTGAAAACAACAAGACAGTAGCAGGCTCTGAACAAGACACTGTGGACATGTTGAACCTGTGGAACACCACAAACACACAGTCAAACATGGCCGTCCATCAATCTGGTGAACGGTCTGTGCAGCGGTCGAACACGTCACCGGAGAGAGAGGTTTGTGCTTCCTTCTACTGTGTGTCAGAGTGGGGGACATAAAACATGGTCTGGTTCACATACGCATAAAAACTATTTTAGTTTACCAGTTTACTGAGATGAATGTTCAAAACAATGATAAATAAATGTCATTCAGCTTTAATAGCTTTCTCAGGCTCATAAGATGGAGTAGGCACAATACACAATGACATGCAATATCAAAATCACTGCTGGAGGCATGAATCAGAGAGAGGCATGAATCAGAGAGATGTATGAGACCTAATGTGGGAGGAGCTATTTCAGTAAGAATTATCCAATGACGGAGCTTAAAACTCTGATGTGTGCCGCCAATGGCCTGTAAAAGCTAAATATAATAGTTAAGAGAAAATTCACACGACAATCTAGATCTGCTTTTTATTCCGGGTCAATGTTGAAGTAATTCAGCAACTATGGTGCATAAATTGGGATGAGACGTGAGAGAATATCATTTTGCATGAAACCTGATGCAAACTCATGGAAAAATATGCAAACTACAGATTTGATATTCACAGAAAACAGTACAAACTTCTGTATCGCCTTCTGCTCAGTCATGATACACAACTACACCTCATGATGCAAGTAACAGAACCTTCCCTAAGAATGAAGAGACAGCATTTTCTTTTCCCCAGAGCACAAACGAATGGACATTACCCAGACCGCCAAGTATAGATACAAGGAGACCTCACGTCCTTCACGGGTAAATTAACAAACCTGACCTGTCTTTATGCATCGAGTTATATATTTACTGTATAGCCAAATACGCAAGAACGTCAGATTACAGGCCACAGATTCATGGGTTAAACATCTTTCCTCCTTGATTTAGAGTTCAACTTCAAGTTGTTCAGCTGTTTACTCAGCTCCAATGAAAGATTCATCCAGACCTTGAAACTGTCAAGAGTTTAGTCCCTCAGCAAATCATAAAGAATTCATAAAATTTATTGTAAACTGAATTTAAAAATACATTTCATACAACCTGTCTGAAGGTCATCTTTTCACTTTACATGTCTTACATCTCAATGTGCTTTAGCTTCAAATAATAGAACAGAGTAGATTCAAGGCTCCCAAGAGACTTAGCAGAGGCGGCAGAACCATAATGCACATTCGCCGGCAGTCATCGTTTACTGTGCAACACGGGTGAGAATGTAGTGAGTGGTTATAAAGCTGTTGTATGGACCACTGGAATCTGGACAAATAAATGAGGAGATGAAACAGTAACGCAGAATTTAATTTGCAAGCCAAGGTTATTTGACCATAGAAGAAAGTGTCAATGCTAACAGGGGACGGGACAGTATAGGACTGGATAAGTTAGAGAAGTAAATAGAAAGTACTAAATACCACACAGAAGTAATTATAATTTACGTTTTGGTTGTAAACTAAAACAAAGACCACAGAGGAATTTAAAAAGCTGTATGTTTGAATGTTTGTTACTCTGACTGTACATGTACATGGATCAGTGTGTAACATCCTGTTTCCTCCTCAGGTGGATCAGTCTGCACAGAGTGACGGCCGCTGTCCAAGGTGCTGAACCTGAGACCATCGTCTGAGGTGATCGCTGTTGTTCATACTTTAATATAATTTTTGACGACGAGGAGATTACCAAGAGGAGTTTATGTACCGAGTATATACAGCAATGCTTCAACTAGCATCATGCACTGGGAACACACTGAAACACACGCAGTTACTTTTGATTATAATGTTTAACTTGAGACATTTCTTGCTGTGAAAATCTAATTTAATCAGAGATAAGTTCTTAATGTTACTATGTTAAGTGCCTTGAGATGCTGCATGTTGGGATTTGGTGCTTTACAAGTAAAAGTTCTAGTCAGTAGACACTAGAATGGCACTCAGTGGAGCACATACCACCACCAAGGCCCCACAGTCCTGCTAAATTCAATCAAGCTGCACCTAATTTCACACACTCATACACAACAGTCCCCTGAATGTGCCAGATTCTTTCTTTTTAATTTTTCTAAATTTAGATCCATAAATTAAACGGGTAAAGGGCGTTGAAAAATGCCCTTTGTCACAATGTTAATGATCCACACCTAAATTCAACATGTTCATCTGACCCATGCCGCATCATTCCACTACGTGTTGTATTAATCTGTCCAGTAGTTTTTGTGTAATCCTGCTAACTAACAGACAAACACATGCATGCAGAAACATAACCTTGGCAGAGGTAATAATGTGGCTGCTATTTTACTGAAAATGTAAAATATTTGGTTTAGGTTTTCCTTATTAGAAAAGGGTGTTTGGTAATTCTACTATATCTCTGCTGTTAATTAAAAACAGACATCAGTCTCTTAGGGCAGCTGTGGCCCAGGAGGCGGTTGCCCACCAATCATTTGCTGTTCAATCCCTGGCTCCTCCTGTCCACATATAGAAGCGTCCTTGAGTAAAACCCTGACCCCTAAATTGCCCCAAGCTGACAAGACAGCTACTTGCGTTGCAGCCCGGGCGGTCTCTCTCTGTGTGTGTGTGTGTGTGTGTGTGTGTGTGTGTGTGTGTGTGTGTGTGTGTGTGTGTGTGTGTGTGTGTGTGTGTGTGTGTGTGTGTGTGTGTGTGTGTGGTAGAGAGCAGAAATGTAAAGTGTTTCCTCTGCTAAAGTAGAAACGCTCTGAGTAAGTGTCGTCCATTTACCTTCTCATATTCAGCTTTGAATAAAACTGCTGCCCCATCTAAAAAAAGAAAAACCCTGAATGAAAAAGGTGGAAGTGACTCAGAGTCCGAGGAGAATTATTACTGTCAGACACATTTTCTTCCTATGAGTGTAACAAGTACACACAATGAGGACAATGACACAGAAAAAAACCACCAGGGAGAAACAACTGACTGAACTGGGTCTTCATGTCGCCCCTGCTCTCCTGATTCCTCAAGTACAGTCAAGAGTTTAAAAATCTTTATCTGAGCACAAACCTCTGCAGGAGTTTCGTGCCGTGACACAGAAACTGTGCAAATCCCTTCATTCTCAAACTGTAGTTGCCGTACAATGCTCATTAATCTGCCCGAGGTGCCGCTGCACCACAGCCGAAGCTGCAGGAAAACACTGTGTCACGAGCTGCTGTCTGCATCGACACGCAGCTGCACTCACCACGCAGTGATTCACCCCCATCAGCCAACCAAGGTAGCTGCTGAAAGGATGACAAGTAGAACATACATGCAGCGTCAGATAATGACTCACAGCAGCATCCTGCCCGCGCTGGCTAATTGTTACACCTGAAGCATCCGCAACTGCAGCCAGAGCCTCCAAGGACACGGGAGGCTCACATCCAGCAAACGGCGTGCTGAGTTAGGAGAGGGAGACGTGGGTAAAATAATACAAAACGGGCAGAGTAGAGGAGCTTTAAAGCCTGGAAATCAACTCCACTCACCTTCATGTCTCCGCACATCAGCAGGAGGTGGCAAAGTAGTGGAGATTAGAGAATGTCAAAGACAAAATGTCAGCGTGGGGGGGGGATGCAGAAACGGAGAGAAATGGTGGGCTGAATGAAAGTGAAGGAAAATATGGAGAATGAAATGGGGGAGTGAGCATGTGATTGACGGGAAATAAAATTATGAGGAGCGAGTGGAGGAGAACAGCTGATGACAGGAGAGAGAGAGAGGAGAGAGAGAGAGGGAGCAGGAGAGGCTTAGTGGTAAATCAGCAGGTTGTGGTGGTGTTGCAGGAGAGAGAGCGAGCTTACAAGAGAGCAACAGAGAGAGAGAGACACACACACACACACACACACACACACACACAGCATATCCAGCTGAGTCTAGACTGCCTCTTAAAGGAAAGCATCCGCATTCACAGCACACGTCAGCCAATAACAAACATCGGAGGGGACGGGGCGCACGTTTGATTGGCTGCATGTTTGCAGAGAGGACGGACGGGCGGAGGGGAGGCGTCCAATGACAGCGCAGGAGGACGGCAGAGGAGGGGGAGATGAGGGGTACCGGTGTGTGGATGTGTTTTACAGCGCGGAGAAAAGCGTGCAGACATGTCAAGGGCATTCCGTTACTCCGGTGAAAACACAATGCAAGTTGGTGACAGGTCAATATGATTCCGCAGCGGTTTACAGATCCACATGTGAAGAAGTGTGAGCAACAGTGTGATGAGCTGACGGAGAAATCCTCCGCAGCGACGAGCCTCGTAGAGGATTGTGTAACTCAAAGAATTCAGGATGATGGAATGAGCTCGGCCAGTTTCCAACACAGACCAACGCACACTATCTTCACACTTCATCTAAACCGTCTCTCTCTCCGCCGCGGCTGTCTCTGAACAGCGAGCCTTCGTGTGACGGACAGAAGCTCTCGTCGACACAGTGAGGAGCGAGGACGAGAGTCACTGCAGCCTCATCACGGTCAACACACGAGTCAAGAGTCCTCGTCTCTTCTGCCGCTTCCTCACCGACGACGACACAGGACGCATGGAGAGGAAAGTGGTCCGAACACAGACCCAATTAACAAATCTGTCATCTTCTATTGAGAAAAGCCAGAACGAATCATTTTTTAAACACGTTTCTCAAACTTCACCAGATAATTGGCTCAAGCACAAACTTTAACATTCTTGCTCCACTTCCACACAAGCTTCGCAGTTTTAAACCACACTCTTGAAAAACACTCATTACTCACCACTGAAGCTAGGGGAATGTCTGGTGCAGTTCAGGTCCTTTTTCGTTCTCACATACTGTGCCAGGACCAGAACAGTGCGTGTGATAAAGTCATATGTCCAGTTCTGTTCGGCGGTCTGCTCTCCTGTTTGTTTGAGTCCCTGTGGCTTTTTCCTCCTCTAACGTCTCTCACTCATTCTCTCCCTTTCTGTCCCCCAACTGGCCCTGCCTGCCTAACGCCTATCTGCGTCAGCTGCACCTGCTGCCTCCGACTCTGGGCTCCGCAGCAGGGAGGCGCTGTCTCCTAGAACCCCAACACACACACACTCTGTACAGTGTTGAGATCAGTCAGGCTCCATGTGCAGGAAGGGGGTTGTTTAAGAATGACAACAACGGTGCAGATGACTGCAAAGAGCACGTCGCTCTCAACACGATCTTCAAAGGCTCCACACACACACACACACCCATAAATCCTCTCACTCATTCTATTTTCTCTCACTTGGGGGCTGCACTGCAGCACTAAGTCAGGGTGTCAAGCAGCAACTCACAGTGGTAATCCTTCAGAAAAGTCCTGACGGCCATTACAAGCTCACAGAAAACTCTTGTCAAGAATTCATCACGGCCTTGAGTCTAATTAATAGTTCTCTCTGCACATTTTGGCTGATTTACTCCGGTAGAGTGATGATCCTCAGGATCAGTGAAGTCACAGGCCAGCGGTGAGACAGCTCACAGCACAAACCCAACCTGACACAATATCGACCTCCTCATGCTCAGGGTGCAGCAATCCATCGGCCACTGATCGTTATCAGCTGATATGTGTTTCTAAATGGTTCCCTCTGGGGGCTCATTAGAGGCCGATCAAAAGAGCTGATTGGACGAGACAGAACTCGAGAGACAACTTTTCTAGGTGCAGCTGAGTCTGGCAGTTCTATCAGGTGTCTGAAAAAGACAAGACCGTTGCATTTTCTTTTTAAGATAGCGAGCAATAAAGCAAAGGGACTGTTGAACCACCCAATCTCTGCTCGCCCACTGTAACAGATGCTTTGCAGTGACAGCTACAGAGAGGACAGCGAGAAAGCAAAAGAAATACAGACCCTCATGTCCTACTTAGATCCACGTTACATTCTGCAAACATCTCAGAGGTGTACGCCTGCAGCAGTTACACAAACACACTTGTCGGACATCAGAGCCTGAACTCGTCTTCTGGAGAAACAGCAGAGACTGACCATGATGAAAACACTTTGAAAACCGTGAATCTGAGCATAAAACATCCGAGGTGATCCACGCATTGTTCTCATTCCTCTGCGTGTACGTGTGTGTGTGTGTGTGTGTGTGTGTGTGTGTGTGTGTGTCCAGCTGTGTCACTCTGAGTGAACTGATAAAAAGGAGCTTATCCTTAAATATGTAGAAAGAATACAGTGATATGTTTTCATTTAGTTTATGATGGTTATAATGTCCTTAAAGTTCAAATAAATAAGCTTCCAAAAGGAGTTTATATCGATACAACAAACTAAAAGTACATTTGCAGTATGCTATGAATACAAGAGTTATGTATTATTTATAAGAGGCATAAAAATAATACAATTATAATAAAGTAACTTATCTTCAATGCAGTTTCCACTGGGGAAACATTTAAGTATTTCTTATTCAGATATCTGAAAATAAAATAGGCGATCGGGAGCTCTCTCACTTCGCATTGTGTCGATTTCAATTTTACCTTCATAATTATTCTGAGTTTGTTTATTGTGTACTTGGAGATAAATCCCCATCGACCTTCGTGCACCTTCATGTGACATCACTTGAGGACAAGTATCAAGCTTCACGCAGATCCCCCCCGAGGTCACAACCTCTTTTCGACACCGCACACAGCGAGAGGCTTTTCTCCCCCAAGACCTTGACACACACACTTTGAATTGTAAAATCGCAGCACAAACATTTTCTGTATGAAATTGTATTTTCAAATTACTAGTTTACCAATTTGTTTCCCATTGAATACAAACAATATCTCATTTCCATTTCCAATGAGTCACATTATTGTTTTGACTTTACCACTTTCTCGTCTTCTGTCCCTCTCCAGTGGATTTACGAGGCGAGCTATGGTCTGAAATCCAGTTCCGAAGGATGACTATCAGACGGTGAGTCACGCTCCACAGACTGAGCGAGTATCTGAGTAGAAACACTGAAGCAGGCCAAGTTACAACAGCAAACAATCAAGCCCCCCCTCTGGCTTTCAGTGTTGAGTAAGCCTTATGTTTAAATACTCTTTTAAGGTCAGCTCTCTCTGGTTTCAGAGCAGACTGTGCAAGGGTTTGACTCCCTCACCCTGAAATGGCAAAGTGACTGAAGCGACTCCTCCCTGACTGAATGTCTGTTTAAAAGTCATTGACACTTTACTGTCCGTAAACTGGACACAGTAGAGTTGTAGGGACATTTTACTGTCCTTTAACTGGACATAGTAGAGTAGTAGGGACACTTTACTGTCCTTTAACTGGACACAGAAGAGTTGTAGGGACACTTCACTGTCCGTAAACTGGACATAGTAGAGTTGTAGGGACACTTCACTGTCCGTAAACTGGACATAGTAAAGTTGTAGGGACATTTTACTGTGTTGATTTGTAAATAAACTAACTTAGAGCAAAACAACGAGAGAAATAAAAGAAAACATCAAAGTTGCAGATACAACAATTGATTGAACATGTCAAAGTGAAAATAGTCTTTTCTTTCAAGTTAATCAAGGGATTTGAATTTATTCTCTAGAAACATCCCACTGAGCGCACACACAAAACACACACACACACACACACACACACACACACAATGGAAAAATAAACACTAAGGCCTAAATAGCAGCCACACAAAGGATGTGACGCTCTAGATGATGCCTGAAGACTGTCAGAAACTATTAGTCACCTCTGAGAATAAACCACGCTCACCACAGGGATCTTAATTGACCAATCCGAATGTGCCTCAACGAACGAATATAGAGCCAACCACTTTAACACCTGCAGTGGGGGGTTGTTGGCGAGGCTTCACATCATATGACCGCTGACACATTACGCTCTGTACCTACCAACAATGTGGTTTTTTAAGGTTGCGATCCTGCTTTCTTCGCTTTCGGCCATCTGCGTCCATGTTCCTGAGAGTCGTCTTACCCTTGACCCCTCTCTCTGTTTCCCTCTCCTCTCCTCTCTCACCCCCCCTCCCTCCTCTCCTCCCACACTCAGCCTCAGCCAGACAGTTCCAGTTCTCTTCCACGAATAAGTTAAAAGGTGCCCAACAGCAAACCGAGTCCCTTTCGCCCCTGTGCGTCCTCTGCTTCACTCCCCCGACTTACCCTTCCAATCTCCCCTGCCCTTATTCGCGGAAATGCAGAAATGTTGATCTGGCTCAGTGCTCAGAAAGCACAGCCAGAATCTCCAACCTACCTTCCCTCCTTTCTCCACTGCTGAGACTGGTAATCTACTGCTGGCACGCTCTGTGGTTTTTAACTGTGTTACTGGGGCAAAGTGGGAGCTGGTATTAGTGTGTGCTGAAAATGCAGCACAGAAAAACACTGTGAGAGAGGCATCGACATGATTAATGATGTTTTAGGCCACGTCCACAGTAATGGGGATAAATTCATCTCGAGTCTGTTTAGGTCTTCTCTAAATATACTGCCGACCGATCGATGAGATCTTACTCAGCGTTCTAGAAAAAGGCCGTTTTGCAAACGCTGACATGTTACTCTCCTGGGATTTCATGCACCTGAGGGTCACATGATTCATTTGAGAAGTTTGACAAACTAGAAAAACTGGGTCTTAAAACGTCAGAAACACAGTAAATCTCTCTGTTCAAGATGTCTGTGAATCCAAGAGGATCGGGTTTTTTTCAAATTTAAGTTCTTCAGTGTGAAGATGTGGATTTAATTTTTACTTTTCAGTTATACAGCACAGATGTGGGTATACAAATTATTCATCCCCTTGAACATGTCATGTTTTATTGTCTTTAAATCAATAAAAGTAGGTTAATGTGATTTTTTGAAACTAATTCATAGGACAAGGCCTCCTACTGTAAAAACAGGTCCAAACAAAGTAATCTAACTAATTACAAGGGAGATTACACTTCCAGGTACTGTACAGTGTACTGATACTTCATTTATTATGATGACAGGTGTTTCAGTCCTTATGAAGTCCTGTATAAAGACGATTAAAAACAGAGTTTAAAGCAACTGCATTGATGTGGACATGGGCTTAATAGGACTGTGTGATACGACTAAATCTCCAACCCCTGACACAGGTCAGATGATGACAGATGTCACATGATGGCAGATGTTCTATGATTTCACTGAATTTTTTAATAATGTATCAAATACATAATGATAAATTAGTTCATAACAAAATAATTATAATCCTAAAATGTGATTATAGACCAAAGATAGAACCCTTTACTGTATTTTAGGTACAAGCTTCTCGTTTGAGTCCTTCTTGTGTTCAGAATGACACTGTTCTGTGTCACACTCACTCTCATTCAACTTTCCTGCCTACATCTGTGCCAGAGTCAGCCAGATGATGACACACACTGATGTATAGACTGAGATTTGCCACACAACAGAGCACAATAAAAAACAATAGATGTTTTTTATCGTCACGTCGCACAACTGTGGGACTTCCTCAGCCACAGCGTGAAGTGTTTGGGGACAGATGTCAGGAAAACGGAGCCAAATCATTGGGTCAGAAAACGAGCGCATACTCCAACTGTAGATATTTATCGACTATGGTACAGTATGGAAATATGTGTGTCTCTACTCTCTGTGTGGTGTGACCTTGGATGGCTGTGTCCTCACAAGTGAGAAAGAGAAAGAAGGAGAGAGAGAGAGAGAGAGAACGGCAGACAAAGAGAGAAAGCAAGAGTGAGAGAGTGAGAGAGCGAGAGAACGCTCCCTCCTAAGCTGGATCTAGTGGCCTGTGCCCTCCTGCTCTTAATCCTGGCTTCCAGCACATGACCCAGCTAACAGTATTATGAAGTGCTTTGATTAGACCTGCTGCTGTGCGCACGTAGTGGAGGGACGTGGCGGCGGAACATGGGGTCCTGTGCTCGGCCACCTCTCTGCAGGAATGCTAGGCCCCTGCAAAGACACATACGTATGCGCACACACACACACACACGGCATTAAAAGCGTTTAACCTCGGTGGACACAGCCTACACACAGCCGAAGAAAAGGCACGAGGCTGATTGGATTAGGCCTGCGAGTCAGTGACTCAGCGGATTACCCCGCCACTGTTATTCTAGGTGAAAACTAAGAGTAACGCTGGAAAACGTGCTGCTAGGTTTAGCCGTGGATGACAGTTTTGAGAATGGGACTATGGGACTCTGGGGGGGTCACATGACGACTGCAGCATCAGGCCGTAATCGCATCAAGGGGTCTCGCACGGGGAAACACTTATTTATCAACTGATGGGGAAATAAACTCAACTTATTAATTATCATTTAGACGCATGAAATAACTTAAAAATTGGGGCTTGGCATTGAAAGTGAATCAACGATCAGGTAAAAGAAAGTTTGCACGGGATTCGAGTTCAGATTTCCATAATGCACTTTTAATTTTGTTTATTTTCTACTATATTAACATGAAGTTTATCCTCCATACATTTCAGATTTAATGTTGACTTATTATGCCAATGAGGATATTGTACTATTCAATAGCTGCAACAAAAAAACTCCACTAAAGGTTTACAAAGATACAGGGCTTCATCTTAAAACCAATGCAAAGCAGCACCAAGCTCAATGATGCAGTTGTCATTTTCCTGTCCAGTCGAAATGTTGTTTAAATGGCAAATAAACTTGCAGCCATCTGAGCACCCACGGCGGAGTTGGACCTAAAACGAGCTGTGGTCCGGCACATTTGTTGTCATATTTCTATCTTGAGGGCCATGGAAAGCGATCATGGTTATTTTAAGGACGCATTATCGAGGCAATACTGTAGGGATATTGGCACAGAACTGCCTGCCACACACAGATGATCTGCTTATGCACAAAGTGAAACGGGCAAATCTGTCCTAGCCGAGGTGCAAGTGCGCGCGGCTTTAAAAGGGAACGAGGGATGACGCACTGTTTGGTTTGTTACAACCAAAAACACGCCCATGATTTATGAAGAGACTACATGACTATCATGTACACGGTGTGGTGACCTTTCCCCCACTTGCCTGAACTTAATTTAGACCCTGTTCTTAGAAACAGTCCGAGAGCAGGTTCCTGACAAGAAACAACAATCTGCAAATAAACAATGGCAACAAACAAAATCAATCTGGAATCCACAACTGTCACCTGAGTGAAAATTCATGCCGTTACTATTGCTACTAAATGCACCGAAGCATGAATGAGTTAATCTTAAAACTACACGGTGCCCACTGTGACCGGTGTTATGTGTCACATGATTACAGGAGGTGTTGCACGCCAACCGACTCCGCTGCTCAACTTCTAGGAGTCCTGCTGCTCGCTTTTGCGGACCAAATTTGCAAATCAGTTCATGCACCTTATGACACAAGTACAGCAAAACTATCGAGCAAAGTTGATGAAGAAGAACAAATAGTGAATATTACTACTCTAGTTTTGTCCTGATTGCCCACAGAACACCACCATTTCAGCCTATTAGACATTTTTCAATGGAGCTGTTGCACCGCCCCGAGAGGGAGATATTGTGGGGACAGAGTCGTTTGAGGCCGTGTGTGACATGTGCTGCTTTTTGTCGCAGCATGCTCGATGCTGAAAGAAACTCATTGTGACAAGTGGTCTGCTGGTGTTCCGGTGATGGGGCAGAGGGGGAGTTTGCCGGGGTCACCTCTAATCCTGTTGGGAAAAAAAGGATTTCCTCAAGATTTTTTTCCACCCATCGCCTCACATCAGGACACCCTCTTGCATAACCAAGCTCAAACCCCCATTTCCCTCATATACCAGTAGAATATTAAAATGCACAGAGTACAGTATTTCCACTGCCATAAACACGATTAAAAGTCTGAACACCCCCATGTCCTGCATCTGCCACAGCACAAAATCCTGCTGTCTCTTTCAGTTTGTCTCACTGCAAGTTACAGGCTGCAGTTGCTTGCTGATATACGTGTGTATTCTATTTCTTCCCTGTCATGACTTAGTTAAGGCATCAAAGATAGTGTTTTTATAAGATACCAATTTGTGTCTCTTCAATTCTAAAGTTCAATTTTCCTCTCCACTGCCACACGTCTATCTAATCTCCTTTCCATCCATCTAATAATTCCAGAAGTCTGTCTGAGGCTCATATATCTCGAGAACCGTTCCTCTTATCGACTTCACCTAGCGTGTGTATTGTTAATGACCCAGGGAAGTGCAGTGTTGAATTTGGACAGACACTATAAGTTCAATATTAACAAACAGGTGACCAGCGCCCTGTAGCAGCGTCACAGCATAACTGTCACTGAACTTTGTGCATTTGCCACGGCTCAATTACTGCAGGTCACTTTACAGTTTCAGACAGAAATCTGCAACTAGCATTACCACACACCAAGTAAACATGCAGGTTTACAACAGACACTGTAGTTAGAAGGTAATAAAATGATGAAGCAGCTTTAGAACAAACTGTAAAAGCTTCAGGCAAACGAAGTTTGAGCCTCTTTGACGTTGATGATTTGAGCAGTTTTTCAAACCAATGATGTGATTTCTATAAATTAACCAATGAGCTTGTGATTGTGGTTTACATCAACAAGATGACATACCCTGCATTACTGTTTTTCTATAGTATTAGATAAAATTCCCTTTGCTGTGAACTTTATAACTTAGCAGAAAATATCAATTGTTTTTAAATCCAACATGACACACAATAGGAAGGGAAACCCCAAAAAGCATAAAAGGGGCACTTTAAATTTTCATTTCACAGCTTATTCAGGCTTATAATAAGTTTAGCCCAAAGCAAAGGGAATAAAATTGAAAACACTTTGAAAGTTACAAATAGAAGTGTCTGTGTGTTTGTTGACAGGTTTTGTGACTACATTTCACACTGAAGCTGAGGAGGCCTTCTCAGCATTACTGGGTGGTCGGGGGGGTCACTTACTGTAAAGCCATCACGGGGCTGGAATGTTTGAAACGTTATGAAGATGTCATCACCTGTTCAGTACAGGGAATCCTGGAGATTTTCAAAGATACCCAATCCTCGCCTCCCTAAGTTAACCAGCCTGACGTTATCCAGAACAAGGATCTTGGCTGGAGGAGATAACGCTGCTCTCCCTCTGGGGTTTCAAGTATTTCTGGTGTCGCACTTTGTTCCAAAATTAATCTGTTTGGACTTTCATAGAGCTAAAGAGGAGCAATTATACCATTTACCAATTATATGAAGCTCCACTCAGTTTGAAAACCCTGATTAAATCTTCTTTGAATCCTCTGGTCCCAGCTTGTTAGGGCTTAAGTGCATTAGTCATGATTCATCATATCAGATCACAATAGGATTCTCTCCACACTATACCATCTCTCACACACACACACACACACACACACACACACACACACACACACACACACACACACACACACACACACACACACACACACACACACACACACACACACACACACACACACACACACACACACAGTGAGTGAAGGAACCATTGATTTAAAAGTCCTGCATCTAGCAGTACAGAATGTTTTTAACTTCCACAATCATTAATCACCATGTTCTCATAATGTGAGATGTGACTTCAACACACTGATCGGACGTTTTAGGATCAATATTGCATCTAAAGCTCGATTAGACCATCTTCTCTACCTGTCTGTGTGTATTTACTGTTGCTATGGAGCTATTAAAAAAGAACTGTGTTGACACAGCAAAGCCATAAATGATGACCTACCATCCCAGAAGCCACGTGTCACGACAGGGTGAGAACGTGCAGACAAGTCTCCTCCAACCCGTTCACCAAATTAGGTAATGTCACCGATCGGCACAGCCAGCGGAACATGGGTTATCAATACCAGTAAAATGTGAAGCATGCCAGCAGACATCTTCAGTTACAGTTTTACGTTTTTTTATTTCTTATTGTTTTCTAAGGGAAGCCATCAAAGGATATGTCACTGCACTAATCCATTAAAGTGACATTTCAGATGAGAAAACTCACAGCGAACTGCAGAGAAAATTGGATTTTTAAATGGTTTGTTTTGTAAGCAGAGGACGTTGGCTGCATGGACACCATGTGATCTTTTGACATCCTGTCGGCAGCCATGATGGATGTGTGTCAACCAACATTGTGTGTTTATTTTGAGCGTGTCAAAAAATGTGCCTACTTTATTGCACTATAATCATCATCTGCCCATCATCTTCACACTTTGTTTTATTGCCGAGGACTTGAGGAAGTGCAGAGTGGACTGTGAGGTTGTGTGATGAGCAGCTCGAGAGGAAGCTTCGGACATTTCCTCTACATGGGAAGAAAAGAGCGCAACTATATGTGCGAGGGCTTGTGTAGCATACGGCTAATTTACATCGCACACATACCAGGGTTTTAGGCAACGCAGACCTCAGCAGTGAGCTATATCATGTTGGACGTTTCACAGCTCTCATTGTGTAACGGCTTTACTTTGCCTTTCAGTCGTAAACCAAGTCATCTGAGTGCATGGATCTGTGGACAGTTTACCGACTATACATCTAACAGCATGTCTTATAAACCGAGGCGGTATATTTACACATGGATCTTTTTACCCCCTGTGGACCTCAAGGGGGGGGTTGCTCAGTGCCTACGTGCATTTGGTGGGTAATCACGCATGCACACACTTCACCGACACAGACCAAACAAACAAGCAGCCCCTAACAACATGGCACTGCACTGGGGTGACAGATGACAGATTTGTGTGCGACAATCTGAAAGTCAAATAAACATGTGGCAGCACATACCTTCATTTCACTCTTATCTGGAACCGAATCATTTACATTCAATTAAGCAACGTGCCATTGTTCCACCAGGCTAATCCCGACCCTGCAAGGTGGCCTCCGGACAGATACCACCACGCTCCATCTGAAAAACTGCCCCCGCCTTCCCGGCTCGCAGCTTTCTGAGGTGTCACATATCCACCACTCGCTCTTGTTACTAAAGGCAGCAGGGAGGAGGAATGATTTGGCTAGAAATAGCAGTGTCACATGAGTGTGTGTGCGGTGACTAGTCAGCCAGCTGCTCATCCTTACATGGAGCCCGGCCCCGTCCGCACAATCAAATGCAAATAGGCGGTAACATCATCAACATAACGGCACAGACCGGCGCAGACAGGCCCATCATTTATCTCTGAGCCCCGTCACACCCTTCACTACACTCGGGTGTAGAAATATGAAAGCCCGGTTCAAATTGACACGTGAGCTCACACCTGTTCAAACATCAAGCGCTCGACAAACCCCTGAGCGCCGTTCTCCCACGGAAGAGAACGACAAACACAAGCTTTGTTTGGAAGGTTATGACTGTACAATTAACTGAGAAAACACTTTCAAATAACTTGTGTTCACAGTGAAATTCAATTAAATTTGTACAAAATGGGAGAGAGGAGGGATGGTGGAAAAGAGGGGAGAGGAGGGGGGAGAAAGAGAGAGAGAGAGAGAGAGAGAGAGAGAGAGAGAGAGCAGGGACAGTTGTGTAACCATCATATTTAAGCTCCAGCTGACTAATGAATATAATAAGTGATAATTATAGATGTAAAGGTGTTATTAATGACAGCAGCACCGGGTAATAATAATAATACAAAGAGAGAGAGAGAGAGACTATAAGCTTTATTAAAAAGCTGTGTCCATCACTCTCCATTAAAGTCATTCACACGGGCCTCTAACATCCAGTCTAAACATTTACCTCCCACTAAAACCAAAGCGACAGAGGAAATCCATAATGCAATTATTAAATAGTAATGGTTTTTTTATATTGCCCAGCCCACACACAGCACGGGAGTCTTCGGAGGCAGTTTGTAGTTAACAAGGGCACAGATTTGTTTCCATCAGTCACAATAATGACAAAGTGTGTCATTGACTTAACATCATCCCAAATGCCAAGAATAACTTCTCCCATGATTCTGTCTGTGTTTCCTCCCGCGCTTTGCCAAATCTAACATTTTCCAAAACCTCGAACTGACCCCAGGAGTCAGTGGCTAAAATTATGAGTCATTAAAGCTTAAGCTGTGTGCGCTGCCGGACAAATGTACATGAATGAGGAGAACGGGAAAAAACAACGTCCATTCTGTCTTCCATAAATACAGCCACAAAGCCTCACAGTGCAGCAGTAAAGCCTGCCATTAGCATAGTTAACACCGGGCCAGCACCCAAACAAGAGACGCTCTGTGTGACAGCGCTTTGATACAGACCCTGCGGCTACAGAAGGCCACCAGAGACACTACAAAACAGCTCTCAGGCCCGAGTGGAGAGCACAAACAAGGCCAAAATCACACAGCGGGTCAGCGAAAGCCATTCAACGGGCAAAAGCAGTCACACGCTAAACGGGGTAACAAATGACTAATTGTTTACCAGCAAGGTGGTATGAGTTGTTCCTTGTTCGTGGGAGGAGGCCATAGCTTGAAGAATAGTGGGTTTCTTGTGAGAGTCACACTCCCCAATTTAAGTGAGGGTCTCCTCCTTCAGTGCAACAAAGACGGGAAAACCAATAGGAAGCTTACAGCGGGATTCAAGACCTGAGTCAGAGCCGTTTCTGAAGAACACAGAAGAAACCATAACAAATACCACAATCATTCTGTGCAAAGCTAATAAAGGGATGGTTCACCCAAACATTAAAATACACTCATTATCTAGCATATCTAGCATAGTGGTGAGTAGATAATGTGTATTTTAATTTTTTGGTGAACTATCCCTTTAAAGCTTCACTTTTGGGTAAAGAGAATGCAGGCCTACGTGACATCGGTGACAGGAGGATAGGCGATAGACAAGCGTTTTTTTTTTTTAAATCGCTTGCATGCTCACCACTACACAGGAGTTCCCTGAAACCAGCTGCACACACATACATGTGTACAAACCACAAATGTTTAAAATGCAGCCTCGGGTCATTTGTGTCTAGACAACTTAGATCTGGTTCAGTCTTGTCCCAGACCGAACCAGTGGTTGTGTAGCAGTCCAATTAAGAGATGAAGTGGTTTGCATGATTTTCCCCAAACTGTAATGGTGCCCTGACCCTGAAGCGACGCTGGGATTAAATCATCAAGAGACGCACGGAACAGTGATGTTTAAAAAAGAAAAAAAAAGGCTTCTCCTGAAGTTTCTCCATCACTGCTAATGGCGCTAATGTGAGCTCGCCTCAGTTTCCCTCAGCAACCCTCGCGTGCTGACCTTTCCTGTTCTGTTTTCGTCCAGCGTGCCAGTTGTGACCTTTGTTGGCAAAAAATGAAAACACATGTTCATCAGCTCAACTGGATGCACACATGCTAAGCCAGGTTTTCAGCAATAATGTGGATTAAGCAGGCCCACACACACACACACACATAAACAGCTAAAAGATTGCGACTCTTTCAGTGCTATCATGTGATGTTGCCATGGCGAAGGAGGGCTCAGACATAACAGTGTGATTGTGCTCTGTGATTGTGGGCCGATCAGAGAGACAGACTGTTCCCTCGCTGTGACGCTGCCGGCCCCGGTGCCAACTGCCCTTCCGCCCACAGAGACAGTAGACACGCCCACTGGCAGAAGGGCCACCCTGCACGGGGCCCCGACCGTCACGGAAACCACAGAAGACTCCAGCGCCTTTTCCAATGCGCAGTCATTTTCCTCCTTCCTCCTTCCGTCTAACGATGCTCCATGACACCGCGACGTGAACTCATTTAAGTAACTCTATACTAAAAGTTACAGTGAGTAACTTTTGTTCCTCATATTTTTCAGTTGAAATATGTTGCGAAGCCTTCTGTGACCCGGACTCATCGAAGAGCTCGGCCGCAGTGCGCCGCGAGTTCACGGCGTGAAACCGCTAGTAATTCTACGCTGAAATTCGACATGCATGACTTTTCACATTAAGCGCGACGAAATTCAGCAAATAAATTTCACAGATTTTTGTGCCTCGGGAAAAGAAAGATGGAATCAACATCAAGCGATTATGATCTGGTGCTACTTTTACTTCATCAGAAAAAAAAGAAAAAAAAGATCAAATGCCAAGGTGCACCCAGTTTAGATTGAGAGAGGAGAACTTGCTTGGTAGGGAAATTCTGTCGCTGACTGACAAAAACACAAAAAAATCAGTGAGAGTAAACCAGGACAGTAAAGTTTGGGGCGACTAAACAATAAGGCCACAGTCACACATAAAGTAAAGCAGGCGAATATCACAGGTCTAAAGTTGAGGTCAATGCAAAACCACTCTGCGAATTTGCTTATTTTATTCCCCCTCTCTCTCTCTCTCTCTCTCTCTCTCTCTCGCACAGATTGGAAGTGATTGTGAGGCGAAGGATGGCCGCTGATACATATTCTGGTGATAATTCTCTGCAGGTTCATCCTTTACAAGAGGCCCCTTTCATAATATCACAACATATAATTATAAATTTGAATTTAACAATTTGTAAAACATTAAACCTCTGCAATGAAATCGTGTATCACAGCCTCTACATTAATCTTACCCCTCCACTGTGTGTCTAATGTAAATAGATTAGATTACTTGAAGGGGGAAAAAAAAAAAGTCTTTGCATATAAGGAAGGCAGTGCAGTAATGTGGTGTGACCTGCCCCATGCATGGAGGACATTCTTGTCACGTAGCGAGAAGGCGAATTTAACATTGACCTGGAACTGGAGGTGGAGTCACAGCAGAAAGTTCTTTGAAACTGCAAAGCGGCGATGCACGTGATTCAAGATGTGATCCACCCCTCCCTCCCGGGCCTCAAAACTGGTCTGACACAGCTTTGTCAGCACCTTGTTTAACATGAAAACATTACACAATGCACACATGCTTCTTCCATCCATGCAAAAGTCTCCTCCCCCTCAGCCTCCTCAACTGCTGACAGCCAGCTTCAACACAGAACTTCCAAAACACGAGCTTAAGCTGTCTGATTTAACTGCCGTTTACACATGCACTGCTCTCTGTGTGTGTGTGTGTGTGTGTGTGTGTGTGTGTGTGTGTGTGTGTGTGTGTGTGTGTGCATAAAAAGAGAGACGACACTGTGGTCCAAGCTGTGGTTCTGTACCTTGTCGTCACAGAACTGGAAATTTACTGTGAATCACTCTCGCCTCTATTGTGATTTTATATCAAAACCTAAAATGAGTCAACATTTCTGAGACCTCACCTTAATTCCTCAATAGCGATAGAGAATCAGAGGCAAGTGAGCTTTTCTGTGCGAGGAGACAGCATCGCTGCAGAGAGACGTGCTGCGGTTCAACGCCGGCCTTTACCTGAAATGTTTCTTTGAAAGCGGTTTTCCCTTTGCGAGTCAGACGGCTTCTATTTTTCAACAGCAGCAGATTAAAACCGGGCGGTTGCAAGAACTTTTGTATAAATCCCTGCATGACCGTATTAAAACCTGTGGCGTAAGCTCAGGGGGCATTTCTTCAACTGGACGAGAGTTACTGCGAGTATCTAAAAAGGGTAAACACATGAGTGAAGGGTGGGAGAAGCTGCAAGTAAAGTCTGGCGCCATTTCATTATAAGTTAAGGACGCTTAGACAGATGAGTGTATTTTTAGACAAAGGACAGATGGAGATATTGTTCTTATCGTAGGCGCAACAACAGAATCCCCGGACTGTGCACATAGAGCATAAAGGTGGGTGGAAAGAGGGAAGTCATTAATCTGCCTATCTTATCACAATATGCTTTCATATCAGCCTTATAGACTTTATAGCTGAATGCAGGAATCAGTGCGTCTGGTTGTTTCCAGTTTTACGAGCCTCGGGTGCAGCAAAGCTCTGATGTTGGAGTTTCTCCAAAAAGTTTTTATGGTAGAAAACGACTAGAAGAAATGTGAGGGGGTGACAGACGCCAGCATTCTTTGTGTTTCTCACTCCTTCTTATCACTGTATGGAAATCAATCATTCACAAAACACACCCCATTCTGGCCACTTGAATGTTATGTGCTCCCACTGCCTATGAAGCCAATAGGATTAGAGATATTTAGTGTGTGGTATGTGAATTATAAACAACACGGTACAAAGCCTGTGTTTGAAACATTCGAGATGAAATAACAGGTAAAGAGTTGAAATGAGGCAGATCCCTATAAGCTAATCTTACATTTTGTTGTTTTCAGATTGTTTTTCAAGGTTTATCAAGAAATGTTATCCTGCTTCATCTACTCCACCACATTTTAAGCTGTTTTCAAACATGAACTCCACAAGATTTGGTCCACGTATTTTCCGCAGTTTGCCTTTCACATAGGAAGAATTCAGGAGGAGTGTGTGTGGGTCAGACGTGGGAAACAGGAGAGTTAAATGCAGATTGTGGGATCCTATAGGTCGAAATTGGATATTTTACTGGGGCGCTGGCAGGAAAAGTTCCAGAAACTGTCCGGAGCAACTGCCTCAGACATTTGCATTCTCACATACAGCCCCTCTGGAAAATTTCAGGAAAGTGTCCGGACTTCAGTGCGTGTCTAAAAGCAGCTGTAGAGGAAATATTTCACCTCTTATCACAATTTTTATTTTTATTTTTTTTTACAGCTATAGTTAATAGCCACTTCCCAAGTTGGATTTAACATAAAACACACAATACCCTCACAAAGTATATTACGTAATAATATTGATTAAACTAGCAAACAGTGTGTAAAGTAATCAATCTGTCACCAAGTGTTTGCTCATTGCGTGAACTTTTGGGTTGCTCTATTATATTGTAAAGGCTTTACTCTGTAAAGTGCCTTGAGATAATGCATTTTGTAAAGTTGAGTTAAAGTAACACACATTAATCAAACAGTAGAGGCTAGATTCCTCCACAGAGTACCCTCACTTTTTAAACTTCAAGTACACGTTGCTATTTATATTTGCACACACGGTACTTCAGTAACATTTTCACTACAGGACTATAATTAGCACTGAAGTGCTTTAGTTCTACTTTTACTTGTAAGTAAAGGGTCTGAATCCTTATTTTGCAGGGTGCTGTTGTTGTTCTCCTCCTGCCAGCAGTGTGTGTTCACTGTGATTACGCTCCCAGTGTTTGTGATCGTTCCTGTTGGGAAACAGTTATCTGTCACAGTGACAAAGTAGAGAGGCTCACCCTGGAAAGGCAAGTGGGACCTCAGCAGCAGGAACATAGTGTTACCTCACAGTCATTACCTGGCTTGTGATCTCACTCACACACACACACACACACACACACACACACACACAGAATGTGGGAACATTTCAGATTTACTCACACAGGTAAATACCAGCCCAGACACAATAAACCCCTGGGGCCTCGCTGGGAGACTTGGGACGCGACCTGAGGCCCATGTGGGACAGTCTCACCCATACTTGTTATTATTATTGGGCAATGGGGCGGTAGTGGCTTACTGTGCACATTGCGCATGTCCACTTGTCGACCCGCCTTGTCGTCAAACAGTGTGTGTGTGTCTGCGCAGGGGAAGCTCAGCAGAGTGAAATGAACTCGCGTGATACACAGCAGAATGATTACACTGTTGCATGAGAGCAGCTCTTTGAATCAAAGCGCACGACTTTGTGCTCCCTGCTCTCTTTCCCACACTGATCACGGCACCGCGCATCTGAATCAGCGCTATTGTGGTGGAGTCGCACACGTGCAGCGGCTCCATTCACTCGTTCGGATGCGTGCGTGAGTGCGGTGGCGACAACAACGCACCGATGTGGATAACGTCTGTCCAAACACACACACACAGACAGACGCGAGCACGAGTGTGAGGAGAACGTGCGTGGATTTACGCGCTGCAGCAGCTGATTCCCGCACACACAAGCGTTTCCACTTCTCACTCACCGAGGGCCCCGCTGCTGCTGCTGCACGCACTCGCGCACGCTCGTTACAAAGAAATGCGCAGGGAAAGTGGCTCAACAGGACGGGAAGCCATCGACGCGTGAGGAGACACGGGGGCAGCGATTTCTCCTCTCGCCAGACAAAATGTACTTACCGACGAAATAGGACACCACGAGGGGGGAAATGTGCTGCTGCGTCCGCGCCTCCTCGCCTCTACCGCCGCCTGTGTTTCCCCCACAAGCGCGTTCCTTCCTCCGTGGGCTGCGTCGATAAATGTCACAGGTTCCAGCGGGCCGGCTCGTCGTCTTCACCCCGGAATTGGTGGCACCTCGACTCGGCCGGACTTCACGCGACCGTGTTGCTCTGAATGACGCCGCCTGCTGCTGCTGCTGCTGCTGCTCTCATCCGGGCGTTTCGTGGGGATTGAGCCGCCGAACAGCACTGCTCGGGATGACAGCTTTGAGATGGGGGGAGGGAGGAGAGGTGGAGGAGTAGCGTGAGACAGGGAGAGAGAGGGAGGACTGGTCAATCTGTGGAGGGGCTTCATGACAACATACCTGCATTCATTCATGTGTTCAGGTTGATTCCTGAATAAAACTGTGGAGTGAAATGCTTTTACGCACGGACACGGTGGGATTCGTATCATCTGGAATATATTGGATTCATGTGCACAATCACATCCTGCAGAATATTTACATATGATGCAAAATGGAAACGTTTTATTTAAATGTTCTTACTGTCATTTGCTTTTAAATGATGTTGCTCACTGACTTAATGTGGAATTGTAGGATTCTGCAAGGGGCCTATTCAAATAAAAGATGAGTAAACGTGAAAACGTCCACAGTACAGTAACTGGGTGTAACCTTGAATTATGAACATATTGTCCTGTTTCCTTTCAATAGAACTGAGCTCATTGTGGATTATTTTTCATGGTTAATGCGCAAAGGAAAGGACCCGTGCCGTGCCGAGCCGAGCTGAGGAATCGCTCTGTGCGTTCCTTTAATTTTTTTCTGTGGAAGTTTTCCCTGGTCGTGCGCACTTAAAGGTAAACACCCGTGTGTTGCGTGAGAAGGTTTTAATCAGTGGGTCGATGTTAATGTTGAATCCGTCTAAATATCACCGTCTATTATGGCTGAGGCCACGTGCGCCGGGCATAAACACAAGGCATGTGTTACGTAACCGGCGGAGCCAGTCAACAGGAGTGGGTGGGAGCGGGAGGAGGAGGAGGAGGGGTCGTTTAGAGGGTAATTAAACCAACCTCAACTCCATGATGTACATTTACAGTCTTTACACTGGAGAGCTATAGAAGACACGTTGAATAATGAGTCATTTGAACAAACTGTTCCCAGTTTCGCCTGGGACTTTTCCCTTTGGTGGACTTTAAGTTTAATTGACACAAATATATAGTTTGAAATATGACAGTTAGAATTTAATGATAGAAACGTCAGCCAGTGTGTGTTTGGGTTTGTGTGCGTGTGATCTAAATAATAATGTCCCTCTCATACGTAATAAAACCTGGGTCTTGTTGAGACATGACTCCGCTCCATTCAGTCGGTGGTGGAGTGGAACAACTGACTCTCCCTCACTCCACACGGAGTTTCACCCACGCCTCGCCAGGCCCATACCTTCTTATTCCACACTGGACTTGTTGTGTACATTTCCTCAACCTACACAAGGCCACAGCCGGAACATTTCGCCAGACAAACCCTCAGAAGATGTTATCCTATAGAATGAGATGTGTTGCCCAAAGCAAGGAGAAGGCCACAGAGATTCAAATCAGTGTGGCTCATCAAAAACTGCCCAACCTGGTTCTATGACTGAAGAGGGTTCAAGAGTGTCAGTCGGATGATCAAAATGAACTATAGTGACATCCAGTCAAACGCTTAACTCTACAAGGTCCAAAGATTACCATTAAATTCACTAGATTTATGAATGAAAGCCTTTATTGTCATTGTACAAGATAATACAACGCAGTTCTGCGTGCTACTTTTGATTGGTGTGTGATAAAAAACAAACAAACAGGTTACAACAGACAGTTTAAAACAGACACAAACAATAACATTGGTGGTTAAATGGTTCTTGTGAACCAAATTGCACACACTCACAGATACGAGTCCCGTGAATAGGCCTGATTTGTTTTCATCAAGATTCATGAATTATTCCCTTGGAAATCTGTGAAAATACTAAACAAATCTAGCAATTTTAAAGACAGTGAAACCAATTCCTGGATTCACCCCTTTGTCTGGATTTGCCTCAAAAGTTAATTTCTCATTTCTTGGCCCATGTTCCATTGAAATCCATTCAGTAAGTTTAATTCTGCTGAAAAAAGTTCTTGAGGTAATGACTAAGGATTGCTTGAGCTTGGTTGGATCAAATTCTGGATAAAGATAGAAAAAGACCACGACCAGAAAGTTTGGATCATCTCAGTGGATGATTCCCATGCAGGTCTCGTCTCTGATCTTCTGACCACAGCTGTCATCTGAAGTTCAAAGATGCTTTAAAAGATGGACCATTCATTAAAAATCTTGTAAACTTGTTTTTTTTTTTTCTCACAGCAGCACTTGTCAACCAACACTGACGGGTCAACATCTTGTGCCTCAGATGTACTTTCTGCTCTCTCACAGTCACATAACAAATACCGCAGCTTCGTCACAGTAACAGGAAATTGATCCTCTTTGTTCTTGCTTTCCTGGAGTCTTCTCATACCACGTCAAGCCCCGCTTGTCAACCGCACTATTCACTGTACAGCACAACCTATGTGTTGGCAAACAGACCACACATGTAAAAGCCATAAATTAAGAAAGGGTTAGTGAAGCTTTTGTCACAGAGGATAATACATATGTTCTCTATTGGCCTCGTGTCCAGGCAAGTCTTGTAGGGTGTGGTGTTTACCAGAATTTCTGAATACACTCCCACCATTCAAACAAACCTTTAGTACAAATGTGCCCATAGTCTTTACAACTTCTCAAAATCAACAACTTGATTTCATGCTGTAGTGATATCAACAGCAAAAACCAAACAACATAAATCAGACTCATCCATGACTACTTGAATCTTCATTTTGGTTTTAATCAGACCTTCATGATGCATTCAGGTTTTCTTTTCTTCCATCTCTTCCTTTAACGCCTCCTTTTCTTATGCCCCTAACTTTTTGTGTTCTTGAGCTGTCTAACACCAACATGCTAGAATCTAATAACATCACTACTGTGAGATAGACAGTTACTTCCTTACCATAGAGTCACCTGCTGTATATACTTAACAATATCCTGCATACAATGGTAACGTAAAAACAGCTTCCTCACATGAATTCAATCCTGGTTCTTTGTCTTTCAATTTTCCAATAAATCATTAGTGTGGATGTTCTCTAGGGAACTAATGAGATGACCATCATCTCCTCTACCTGATCACATGTCTTTACACAAGCTAATGTTATCAGATCAACATCCAGTCAGATGTTTTACACATGTGTGATTTGTACATTATATTCTGAATGGACACTTGAAGCTCATTTCAGCTTTTAGCTTTTAGACACAATTCAGTTGATGCAACAAAGAATCTGCTGCCATCTTGAGGCGGAACAGGGCATAGCAGTGACACTCACTGCTCTCCTCATCTACTGTAATAATGATAAAGATGAATTTTGTTTTGATCTGAAATTATGTGGCTGTGAAATTTGAACCTGAATCAGAAAGAATTCACTGTCACCATAATTTATACAGCAATATGCATATTTATATTTGGATAAAGCCTGTTTACCGGCCCTTTTTAATTCATTAGTAAAAAATGGTGGTGAATGGAATTAAGTTTACTTGTGAAAATGTACATATTACCTCCAAACAGTCATTCAGTGGGCTCTATATTTGCTATAAAAGCAGTGTATTTACTTGCATGGCCACAGTAACTCTCTGAGGTTATTCCCAGGTCGGCCACGGGGCAAAAACATGTTCTTACCCCCCCTGACCCACACAACATATGGGAGTTTCATCATTTCCCAGAGGCCAACCAGTGCTCTGGAGCTGAAATGATCTGTTGATGAAGCAAATACTTGATTAACTGGAAATGTATTGGTGACAATTTAAATAAATGATCATTTATTAAGCTAAAATGCAAACTCCTCAGTGGTTTGAGCTTATTAATTGTGGATGTTTATATTTGTTATGCTCTTGTGTTTGGCTTTTTTTGTGTGATACTGGAGGACTACTTTTCCCTTGGGATCAACAAAGTATCCATCCATCCATCCATCTCTACATTATATGTCATTTGGTGGACGCTTTTACCCAAAGTAAGTGCATTCAACATCTATCAGGGGCCATGTGGGGGTTCAGTATCTTGCCCAGATGGGGAAGACTGAGAATCAAACTGCCGGCCTTCTGGTTGGAGGACGACCACTCTACCTCTCAGCCATAGCCAGCCCATCTATATATCTATGTACAGTATGTATGTATTTATCTCTCTATCCATCCATCTATCTATATATCTATGTACAGTACAGTATGTATCTCTCTCTCTCTATCAATCCATACATACATCTATCCCTCTATGTATATGTATATATATATATATATACATACATATATATATATGTATGTATGTATGTATCTCTCTCTCTCTCTCTCTCTCTATCAATCTATCCATCCATACATCCTTCCATCTACATGCTGTCCCTCACCCTCCCTCTCACGCGCACACACACACACGCGCGCGCGACGTACACACGCTCCGCGACGCACGCACACCAACATGGCGGCCTCTGTCTCCCCGCTACGCTCCTCCTTCAGGATTTGTAGCCCGCTAACGTTACACCATCCCCGCTGCCGGGCCAAGCTACGGACGCACAGAAAATGCGAGAGCCAGCGGAGACACGTGCACCAGACTGCGAGCAGGTAAACGGCAGCGCGGCGGAAGCACCGCAGCATTTCACCCGGGTTCACGCGTTGATGTGCTGCGGGATGAATGAGCCGCGGCGCCGCAGCCTCGCCGGAGAAGGCGTGTGGAGCCGTCACGTGTCCGCGCACGGTGATTGACAGCGGGCTTCACCGTTCACGGCGGAGAGGGCAGGCTCCGCGGATGTAACCCGAGCTGAGAGGCGAGAGACCGGGACTGAGTGAGCCGAGAACAAGCGCCAAACTCCGGCCACGATTGCATAACGCGCCGCAGTTTCGCCGGGTGTAGCATTTCCTTGTAGCACCGCATTAGCTGCTAGTGCTAGAGGACGTTAGCCGCGGCTAACATGACGTGAATGAACAATCAAATGACACGTAGATAAAACACGCGGGCGTCACAGCGAACGCCTTCATTTCAAATGCGTAAATAATTCTTTCATTCACGAATCAAGAGCATTAATTCGTCACTATGGTTACTGGTTTGTGGCGCCACGTCAGTAGCAGAGGTCACGTTACCCGAGAGGAGCTCGCTCATTGGTCAGATGATCGTGCATGCGCACTGCGACAGTAGGATTGAAGGATTCAAGGTTTTTATTGTCACATCCTCAGCTACAAGATATTATTATATATATATATATATATACAGGTGTAAAAACATATATATATCTATATATAGATATAAATATAGTGTGAAAACAACAAAATCAGCAGTATCAGCAAATAACTATACAGTTAACCGTATTTTAGTGCAAACAACTGTATTCACCAATAGTACAAACTAAATTGATCTTTTCCACATAGTCCCTGAGTGTGTGTGTGTGTGTGTGTGTGTTGATCATAGGTGTGTGTCAGATGTGACTCAGTCTTTGGTGTTTTGGGGCAAAACAAGTGTAGGTAGAGTCAACATGTTCTCGCAGTTCCAGATGTTTCAGTTACCATGGCTTGCCTAATCTTTCAGGAGGCCCCCAGGGATAAAAAGGTGTTTGTTGGCCTCTGGTGATCGTGAATTGTTACTTATTGATTTTCTTTCCTCAAGTAGCCACTAATTTATTTGAATTAATGTGCCGAGTCTGTTTTTCAACCTGTGATGTGCTATGAGCTGTCTGTATGATTTACGATTCCCAGGCATGCTGCTGTGGTGATTTCGGGGACAGAGTTGGCTCGTCAGCTCCACAGAGAAATCCAGCGTGATGTGGAAGAGCTGGTAGCTCAGGGCAACATGAGACCCCACCTAGGAGTGGTCCTAGTGGGGGACGACCCGGCCAGTCGTACCTATGTCAGGAACAAGACCCGGGCCGCCAGCATCTTGGGTCAGATATGAGCATCGCATGCATCCCTGATTTTTACAGTTTTAGACGTGCATGAAAATATAAATGCACATGTACATGGATGAACACGTTTTTATGGGAAAAAAGTATTTGCTAATACTTCCACACAGCTGTAAATGAACATGCGCATGGCCACAGTTGTGAACTTGTATTATTTGTACGTGCGCTCCAGGTATTTCCAGTGACACAGTGGTGAGGCCGAGCTCGGTGTCCCAAGAGGAGCTGCTGGAGCTGATTGACAAGATGAACCGTGATTGGAGGGTCAGCGGCCTGTTAGTGCAGCTGCCACTTCCCGGTAAACACGTGTCACAGCTGCACGTTTTCCTCACTGACATCAAAGTTACCTAATGTTCACTGCAGTTCAATTTGGGGTGATCTTATATAAATATACATACATATATACTTGTGCATGTATAGTTACATTTGACTTTTTCAATAGCAGGTCTCAAATGTATTTCCTTTGACCTGACTTGAATCCTGGTTTACATTTCACATAGGTCT
Organism: Hippoglossus stenolepis; assembly: GCF_022539355.2. Taxonomy (NCBI): domain Eukaryota; kingdom Metazoa; phylum Chordata; class Actinopteri; order Pleuronectiformes; family Pleuronectidae; genus Hippoglossus; species Hippoglossus stenolepis. The sequence goes on from NC_061491.1 coordinate 22,683,268, forward strand.
CATTTGCCTGTAGAGCACAAGCCTATTATAAAACATGTGTCACTGAATAATAGAGAACTATAAGATACTGGACCTGAACTGTTTATTCACGAGCATTAACACACACATGCAATACATAATACATACAAGGATATTGTATACATACATCCAATTTTTATAAGATTCTCATTTAGGTAAAATTATTTGTTTCGATCTTTTTCATTTCTATTTTCTATTTTTTTTAAACATGGGTTACATCATCCTAGCAAGACTTCCTCTAAACAATTTATTTTTGTTTTGAATTGTATACTTTCAGTAAGAAATGAGTCCGTATCAGGCCATTTGATATTAACATTGAAATCATCCCCCTTACTATGTGTTTAGAGCTGCATGTTCAACAGTTAGTCTTTATTTGGTGTGTTTTATTAAATGTGTTGCTGAGTATCTGTCTGACTCCCTCCCCCCTGCTCAGAGCACATCAATGAGCGAGCCGTGTGTAATGCCATCGCTCCAGAGAAGGACGTGGATGGTTTCCATATTGTGAATATTGGGAAACTGTGTCTGGACCAGAGATCCATGGTGCCTGCCACCCCTGCGGCAGTCTGGGAGATCATCAAAAGAGCAGGTGAACAGTCAGAACCACTTCAGCTCCATTACTCACAACCAAGTTTCTAATTCTGATTTGAATATTGTTGTTTTGTCATGGATTTAATGGTGTGTTGGTATTTATTTTTACTTCGCTGCAAACAACTAGTCCTCAGGGGTTCAATAAAGATCTAAATGATCTATTTAACTCATCTCAGGAATTATTTTGTGCAACCTCTTGGTTTTGTCTATGCTATTACTTTATTCTCTCTGGAGGCAATGAGAGAAGCAGCCACTAGGTGGTGCATAGCAATATTCCAACCTAAATTTTTGTCGGTTATTCTCTTGACCAAGTGAATGATGTAAATATTCTGCCTAATTAGAACTGGGCCGGCAGCAAATGCAAATAGTAGGACAATGAAGTAAGTATCCAAATAGTTTCATTGTACTCAAAATGTAATGATTCAAATTTGGCTAAATGAAGTTTGTAACCTTTAAATAAGGCACATGCGTCTTCATATTTAGTCAAGTTACATTAACAAAACATGTATGATAAAGAAAAAGAACAATTTGACTCACTTGTTAAGATAGAACAATTCTTTCTGCCTGATGATTGAGATTGAGATTGAACTGGCTCTACTTGTAGATGCTGTAGGCTGTAATAAATGTATGATATTTTAAAATAGGCTGCCAGGGAAAGTAAACCCTTTGTTGTCTTACTGATTAAACCCAAAAGAGGGCGCTGTTGATCAGCTGTTAGAGAATCTCTTTCAGTTCCATACCACACAGGCATAGAGCAGCTTAGCATGACCTCTACAATGGTGTTTGCAGAATATGATGAGGATGAAGAAGAAGGTTCTTCTCCTCTCTCTCTTTTTGGACAAGAGGGAGCAGACATAGTTTTGGTCATCACATTGAGATCCTTTGGATATTCACAAGAAATAAAAAAACCCACTTCTCTGCTGTTCATCCACATGTTAAGAATGTTTTCAAGGTTCAAGGTATGCTTGTGATAAAAAGTAGAGCGGACCAACAGAGGGTGATATTATGGAGTAAAACAATATAGAACATGAACATAAATTCACATCTTTTATGCATTGTTTATTCAATAAAATAAAACTTTTCATAATGGTAGCGATAATAAAGATATGTCTGTGAAAAGCTCATATTGGCCGTTTTATTAATGGCAAACCAATAAATCTTCAGGTGAGATATCCTACCACAACTGAAAACGAGGGTTTAGATAGAGCAATTAGAAAGCAATTATGAAGGTCTTCATCTATTCAAGCACATTAATGGTGTTAAATAACACACAACCACCACTGCGGCCCGTTGCTTTGTTTGTCGGGCTGTTTTCGTTCTGTACCTGAACTTACTAAATGTGAATCTGATTGAATATGTTGACTAAACCCTATACACGAAGAATTACACAATTAAAGAGAGGAATGAATCAAATCTAAAAAGACCATTCTGTTTAATACAGTCTTACCTATCCTTCCACTATACATCACTGTAAAGACCTCTGTCTTACCTGGCAGTGAAATTTATAACACTGTTACACACCACATGTGTAATGTTGTGGTGCCAGGCTGTGGTGCAGCTGACAGAATAACCTCACTCCCACACGCCTCTATGATCAAACAAAGGTTAAATAATGCCCCAGGCTCTCTGTGTGATGTTTTGGTTAATTTTTCTGTTGATCAAATGATATTGCTGCATGCACGTTCAAGTTCTCTTTATCTCAGTTTGCAAATACTGTTCATCTGACATCAATTATTTGAAATCTTTTTCCTTGAAAATGTGTTTGTGCAGGTATTGAGACAGTGGGAAAGAATGTGCTGGTCGCTGGACGCTCCAAAAATGTCGGAATGCCGATCGCAATGTTGCTGCACACTGATCGCAACCATGAACGCCCTGGAGGTAAGTGTGCATGTGTGTGTGCATGTGTGTGTGTGTGTGTGTGTGCGCACACAGATGAGCCAGCATCTTTGTACGCAAATGATGTTTCACCATCTTGGCTTTCTCCCAGGGATAATTAACACTTTGTTAGGATGTGATCAATGACTGAAGATGGGAATGACTCCTTCCCTGAAAGAACAAAACAATAAATGCTGATGCACGTCCGGCTGGAGGAGTTAAAAAAGGAAAAGGGAGCGTGAAGGAAAAGCACAGGGCGAGATTTTTGGCATTGTGCACCCCTGCAGGAAATATCAACTTTCCTTATAAGGGTGTAGGAAGTAGGGAGGGGGTTTGGAAAGGCAGAGCATATAATTTACTGCTGTGATGAAGCAACAAGATAAATTTGACCTGTTAAAGTTTTGCAGGTCAGATTAACACAAAAGTTTAATAACTTTCACCTGCATGCAAATATGCAAAAACTCCCCTTCTTAACCATTTTGGTCAAAATTAGGCCCAGGTAAGTCAGAACCTGTGAGCAGTCGGTGCAACAGGCTCACGGCCTCTGTCTTTACGTGTCAATTGAGTGTAACACTATTGAGATGCAAGTATACTGATGCACTGACCTGCTGCCAGTTTGTTGTTTGGGTGTTTTCATGCACATCATGGACCATGAATGTGTGTTGCCCTTGAAATATAATGCATGAGCTAATGAGCTGCTGACAAGAGTCACACAAATCAATCAACATAGCATCAACATTACATGTTTTGTTTAATTAGAATATCTGATAGCAGAGAGGAGGTGAAAGTGGGATAAAATACCGGGATGTACTAGTCTATGGCTGGAACAGTATCACAGACCAGTGGGTCAACAGGAAACCTTATTTTGTCAAGGATTAAAAGGAACGTGTCTGAAATAAATAAATAAAAATCCATATTATTGAAACATTCATTTGGCCCCTTTGAAGCGATCAGTGGAGTAGAATGTTGTGCAAAACGAAACAAGTAAATGAATGTGCACCAACCGTCAATGACAAGGTTACAAATACGATGACGTTGAAACAAGCACCTGGTTTAACTTTGATAACACACCCTAAACATTTCTTAATCCCCCCCAATTTATCACACACACACACGCACACACACACACACACACACACACACACACACACACACACACACACACACACACACACATTTATACTTAGTGAGGACACTCATTGGCATAAAGCATTCCTTAGCCCCTCACCCTAACCTTAACCATCCAAACTAAATGCCTCACCCTCTGAACAGCCCTTTGAAGAAGTGAGGACCAGCCCTAAATGTCCTCACTTTCCAAAAATGTCACTCTGTAGGGTCTATGCTTAAAACGGTCCTCACAAAGGTATAAGTACAGGAACTCACACACACGCACACAGACCACCAGGTATGTGGTGCAACTGTGATGTGCTGTGACTCGTCTTCCCTCCCCCTCATTCTTATCTTGCAGCCCTCCCTGCGTGATCCCTCTGAGCCTCTACGCACTGTCACAGTTCAGTTATCACTCCGCAGGATGTCCCAACACATTTGACACAAAGACCTGGATTACTATTGTAAACGTTGTTACCTCACCACCCCCACGTAGCACTTTATGTCATAAAAATATAGGGAAGTACAGGGAATCCTGACTTGGCTGTCCTGACTGGAAGATGTTTCATGCTGAGGTCAGTGGAGCTTAGTCCTGGACAATGCACACATGATGTCATCTGCCAGGCTTGAAAAATGAAAGATGGAAAAGTAGAAAGTAGTAGTCGTAGTGTGGATGCAGCCCATGTCCCCCAACTCCACACTGTCCATACAGTTTTGGATGACACCTTTCACACTTGGCCTCAGAGGACTCCGACGACTCTAAAGACTTTCGTCAACAGCAGGAGCACTAATGAGCCATGTGACATAAATGACCTTATATCGCCAGAGGTTAAATACCCGGGTCTCCACACCAGTCAATCAGAACTAAAAAAGCCTCTTAAGATATGAGGTGAAACGTCTCCATTCATGTTTTCTTGGATAACCATGATCATGATAGACATCTTGCAATGATCACAGCAGACTCAACAGCACTAAAAGAAAGAAATATTAACATTTAAATTAGATAATAAACATATTAATATAATACTAACATATTTAAAGAGACAGTTTATCCTCATTTTTTCTCGTATTTCCTGAGACATGCAGGAAATGTAGGTTTAGCATGTTTAGGTCACTTTTACCTCCTGACTTAATTAATATTCTAAAAACTGATTCATAAACCATAAAGATGTACAGATATCAAATAGTCCACTTGTAATATTTTAACAGGTTTTTTCACTCAAAATAATTTTAGTGTTTTAGTCAACTAAAGGACGAGTGTGTACTTGTACTTAAAAACATGTTTTGATGGTAGAAAATGAAAATATCTAAAGGACTAATTGCAGGTGTTTTATGAATTAGAGCTTAAAGATAAACTTGATTAACTTGTACATATATGAAAGATAAGAGGATGTTTATTTTTTTTTTACAATGCCACTGCTCCCTGGAAGGTTCATATTATATTTCATTTAAAGTGCAGTAAGGTTGTCTGACGTCAGCAGGAGGGGTCTTTGTTTTTGAGCAGGCACGCCTCAGAAAACCCTGTAGAAAGTGTCATTGTTTGTCAGGATAGCTCCCTGTCAACTGTTTTCAGAGGGACTGTTGCTTCAGTAAATTATTCTAATAGAGACATTTCGTTTTATTCCCTGCGGATTATCCAGAGCAACTATAACTCCCCTTTTTTTTCTGCTTTAAACACCAGATATGAAATTGAATCCATCCGCATTGTTTCACCAGCATTTCTCAAAACCTCGGCTCAGAAAAAACCAAAGACACTCCTCGAGGTGTGGGAGAAAAACTTTTTTAGTTTTATATGAGTCGACCAAGCTCAATAAAAGTCTTGTTTCCGATCAGGAGATGCCACAGTGACCATTGTCCACAGATGTACACCGAGGGAGCGGCTGAAGGAGCTAACCAGCCTGGCTGACATCATTATTGCAGCTGCAGGTAAATGTGACATTGACATGAGTAATGAGTGTCTTTACTCTTTTATACTGACAGTTAATCTGAATGACTCAGAACCAGATATGTCTCTAATGATACAAATCATTCACAGGGGTTTATAACATATTAGTCACTATTAGCCACAATTATTGTAGGTATTGATCATGATTAATTTCTATATCAATCATTCCGGCTATAAAATCGTGTCACTTGTGTAAAAATCTCCATCATTACAGTTTTCTTTGTGTCAAAGATGATTTTCTTCAACTCTCTTGTTTAACCCTTAAATATGTTCAGTTTACAACGTTTGAAACACCGTGTCACTCTGACAGTATTTAGGTCTCCAGGTCGTCAGTCAGAGACAACTGCTCGAAGAAATTAGGATGATCAGCATTCTCAGGCAGAGCAGCAGAAAAATGGATCTCAATTCCTTCTTATAGCAGAAAATGCACAAGCGTCCATTTAATTATAACAACACTTAAAACATGGCTCAAGACAAACCACTCATGTGACCTTTGTTTTCTGATATGGAGACTGCAGCTGGGTCTCAGTTCACGGGTCGCCTCTTTCAGAGGACGCCGTCTACGAAGGAGTCGGCCAACGTTGGCCATTCAGACTGCGAATGAGATGGTCTGGTATTCGGAGGATTTCCTTTTTGTGTCACCAGCTTATTCCACCCTTAGTGTAGGCTACTTACTACTCAGCAGCCTAGCTTGCTTGTTAGCTTTGTCACAGGCATGCAATGAATCCTGGGATAGGTTGGCCTGAGGGGGTTCCTACGTTGCTCGGTGAATAGAAAGTTACATTTGTCAGCTGCATTTGACAGTTTAACTGCACTGCAGCCTCTGAGGGAAGTGGCCCCTGACTTGAGATGGGGCCAATTGATCAAACAGTTGCAGATTGATTTAATGTTTTTTGTTTGACTAAATAATTGTTGTAATTTTTGTTTGTTGAGACTCATTAAACTTTTAATTAATTAATTATGTTGTTGCTGAAGCGGCTCTTTCTTCAAGTCCACACTCCTTAATCTCCTGTCAGATGCCTTTTCATCATGTTGCGCTGCACACGCGGGGGGTGGGGGGGATTATGTGCACTGATAATGCAAGAGGGAGTAAAGATTGTGAAAGTGCTAACCAGCCCTTACTTGAAGTGATCTCGTTGGAATCTCAATAATCAACTCGGAAGTGTCGCGGATATTTACCCGCTCTGCTCCACTTGGGCCGAGGATTGTGGAACAACAGTGAACTGTTGCTGCTGGAATGTGAGACCATCAATCAATTCAGGGCAACAATATCCTTTTAAAAGCTCTTGAGTAACATAACGCCTGAAGGGGTGCCATGTTGTCTGCCGCATCGAATAAATCAAATTAAAGCAGGGACGAGCAGTTCACTTCCCTTTCATCCGATTTGTACATGTATGTTTTGTATATTAGGAGTTGCACTAACACGTTGCTGTATAATTAAATGAACCTCCAGCAGTTTCAGTGTCCCTTGGGAAATTGTCAAGTGTTTGGTAAAAATCGAGGGTGTGTTGTGGATTGAAATGTTGTCGAACCTGCAGTGAATGTGTCACTGTGGTGTCTCTGCTGCGTATTGGTTGTGGTATTTTCTACCGTTAAACCCCGTCCTTAATTCTTATTTGGCTCAGATTCGATCCCAATGTGGAGCACCTCCAGTTTTAGGATTATAACCTGACACGCTTCGGGAAGCCGACTTCAAAGTGGCGCGGTTGTTAGAATAAATATATATGACCTAATTATATCCTTCCTCACAGACTCTCAGCTGAGGCGTCATCTTATTCTGCTCTGCAGCCTTTTTAAGTATCAGGTGGTGACTGGTAACTGTCATGGGAACCAGTGGTTAAAAAGAGACAAGTATCACTGCAGCTTTCTGTTCAGAGACACTCTTATAACTTAAAAATGTATCAGCTCTTTAGTTTGATCTTGATAAGGTTCATTTACATTTTGATGGTGGTCTGAGGTTAGATTTATTCAAGCTAACGTTCAACATGAAGGTGAGGGTGGAAGGCTCCAGGATTTGTTCCTCTATAACTGGATGTGGTACATATACTGGAAGAAGAAACCAAAGAGTGTGCGTCCTTGTTCCTGACGATAGGGGTGGACACTCAAACTTTCTCTATGCCGCTCCCTATTTGTTTGGAGTCTTATTTTGATAGTTTGCCAAGTCACGCACATTTTTCCATGAATTCCGAAGTTTTAGGTTTCACGTTGTCTGAGACGATTCAACATGTAACACAACAAGAGACCATCCTTGAATAAAGAATTTAATTAAATATCTTCGAGCACATGCACAGAGGCTCAGTTACTAACTTGGCAAAGCAGCCATTTTCCTCAGGACCGCAGACCGCAGGTGCCTCCACAACCCCACGGTTCACTGTCCTGGCAGTTTTTGTTAATTTGATTAATTATAACTTAAAATATGCAACACATGTAGATTTACACATACACATTGTACAATGTCAGCAGACATGATAAGGGCCTTAGAGTGTTTCCTGCATTTGCTTGTGACCTTTGTACAGTGTTGAATCACGAAACCAGGGGTCATGTAATCCTTTAGGAATAATATTCCCATGTCCTGTCTCTGTAAACTCTCCATGTTGTAGGTGTTCCCAGACTGATCACAGCAGATATGGTGAAAGAGGGCGCAGCGGTCATCGACGTCGGCATAAATCGAATCCAAGACCCGAAGACGGGAAAACTCCGGCTCATTGGTGACGTGGACTTTGAGGGTGAATAATCAAAACTTCATTTGAATATAAACTTTAGTTAGAGGGCAAAGCATAAACAATGCCAGGGATATAGATTTACAAAACTGGTATATAACATTTTCAAAACATGCTTAACTCATCTGTTTGCCTTGCAGGAGTGAAGGAGAAGGCAGGAATCATCACTCCTGTTCCCGGGGGTGTGGGTCCCATGACGGTCGCCATGCTGATGAAGAACACTGTGACTGCTGCCAGAAACGCACTGATGCATTAAACACTGACACAGTATAAAGCCATTCATTTTAATGAATGCTATATGATACAATATGTATATGCAACAGAGATGTATTACTTTTAGGTTTGTACACACACACACACACACACACACACACACAACACACACACACACACACACACACACACACACACACACACACACACACACACACACACACGCACTTTGCCAAACATCTAACACACTTTATTTAAAACTCCATGAGCTCAAGACTTCATACCTGCTGGGAAACTTATTTGATATGTACTTTGTTTATATTGTGAATTTGTTCATTTATTTATTTAAGTTATTTATTTCAGAGTTCACTTTTTGTGACTTTAGATTCATATTTTTTCTACTGACTTCGTTTTGGTTAATTTTTGAACATTCCAGATTCACTGGAAAAGGAGTATTAAATAATAAAAGACAATGCGGTGCAAATATTACAATCTCACTTTCTTTCTGTTAGCGACTGGGTTCACATTGTTTTAAGTTCATCCCAAAACAATGCTGATGACGTTATTTGCAGCCAGAGTCCGCGGAGTCGTGATCATGGAGTGGGGCCGTCTTGATTCGGTCTCAGCTGTCAATCATGACGTTTCATCGCATTAAACAACTAATTACAGTTACACAAACTATCGTTCATAGTTCTTGCGTGACAAGAACTACCTAAAATGACAGAAACCATCTTCAATAAAAAATATTTAGCATGTACTTTGACTTTATAGTTTGGTCCAAACCCCATTCATTAACACGGAGGAGGTCGGGTTTGAATCGGGTCATGACGTCTATGCTTCCAACCAGCAGTAAAGAATTTTCTGTACATCTCATCTATGATGCTCTTCCTTGGCGTCATACTAATGACGCCAAGCCAGAAAAGACAAGCCAGAAAAGAAAAAAACTATTTGGCAGTTGCCCGTCTGAGGGAATTGAGGCTTTCCAAACACCTGTAACTTTCAATGAAGCAACCTCCCAAACCGGCAAAGGAGGCATTTTAGTGAAACTCAATCCGCCAGGGGGCTGCGTGGGTTCAGAAACTTCCAACGAAGAAACTCCACTCAAAAAGCCTCTGGGTAATCACATGCCCCCACCACCACCACCTCCACCACCGTCAGCCCGCAGACTCTGTCCCTACATGCTGGGAGTCGTTCGGAATAAAGGAAATGATTCAGATGTTTTTTTGAAAGGAAATGCTTCTCATTTTTCACGAAATCCTCGGTTCGTTGATTGGCTGTTTGAATCGGTTCGGTGGTTGGCAGCACGGTATATAAGCTCGGCACAAACCAGCTGTGGATCACACCGCTCTGTCATCAGACACCACACCAACAGAAGATGTTCACACAAAGACAGACCAACCTGGAGAGAGGTAAGTGTCAATGAAGGCACCATTTTTTGTTCATATACTTTGACTCTTGTCTGTGATTCCGGCAAAGCAGTTGAAATGTGTTTTTGTGATGTAGCCGTTCTTATAAAAGTAGAAATAAGATCATACATTAAACCGTATTGAGGGCAGTTTTTCTGAGATTTGTTTTTAAAAGATTGTTCTCCACAATTTGGTAAAAAAAAATAAAAAGAATAATTTTGATGAGAAGATATACAGTTTTGCAGCACAAGGGAGGAAAATAAACTCTTATAAGATCTAATAATTAAACTTCCTATTTTCTGTCATTTGCCTCCCGTCTCTCAGTCGTCCTCTCAGCGGTGGCAGTGCTGCTCCTCCTGACCGCAACAGGACAAACTGCGATTCTGACCGACAACCTCCAGACAACAGCAGCTTCTCTTCTTTCAAATACGACCCCGCAGCTCAACACCAGTGAGTGTCTTCAGTGGAGTTTTTTTTGTCATTGTGAAGATAAATCACTTTGTAAATAATTAATCCTTTAAATCCTGGACATCTGTCAAATTAAAATCAACAGACCAGTGAAAATATATTCATCTGTAACACTTAAAAAGTATATTTTAAATTTTCATGTTATATTTTGTATTTTACTTTTTATTTTCAAATTGCTGTTTTTCCATTGTTTCATCATTAGCTTTTGTAGTTTTGATACTTTTATCCTACTTGCTTCTCAAGTTTTATCGTTTCATATACCTCTATTTATGCTTTTGTATAGTTTATGCTTTGACATTTTTTATTTATTTTATTTCTACAAAGCACATTGAGCTGCAATGTATGAAAGGTGCTATATACAAAAAAACCCAGATTAATATAATTATTGTTATTTGTATTATTCATTTCCTGTATCAGTTAATTGCCTATTGCCACAAACAGCCTCTCCACAATGTTGTGTTACAATGTGATGATTGATTGTGATGCATCTCTTCCTGTGTGCAGGCAGCATGGAGCATCCGAAGGTTCTGCGAACATTCAAATCATGTGACAGCAAGGATGAGAAATACTGTGAGAACGGCGGCGAGTGCATGTACCCTCAAGACAGCGACAAACCTTTTTGCATGTAAGATGAAAACAATTACACACATATACACGCATTTATGTTGTAGAGGTGCAGTGTGTATCCTGTTTTTAGTTGTGGTCAGTGAAAAATACAGTGCCGGGCACATGTTGGTTCGTGTTCACCTGTGGAATGCACTCACATACCTCTCTGTCTGGTTTGCAGCTGCACGTCCTCGTACAGCGGCCCTCGCTGCCACTTCTTCAGTGACAGCACTCACACTCTGCCTGAGTTGGAGCAGCTGATCGGCATCACCTTCGGGGTCGCCATGCTCTTCTTGATCCTGGCCATCGTAATTTACTGCTTTATCAACAGGAGGTGGGTTTGTTTCTTTATGTTATTAGGAACAGGGGAATGTGATAATATAGGAATTAAACCACAAAATGCTTGAAATAAAGTCTTTAATTTGATTACCCTTGAGAAACTGACAACTTTGTAATTTGGACATTTCTCAATATTTACTCTCAATGCTTTAAACTCAGTTTCTCTCTGTTTGTTTCTTTTTTTTCACACTTATTAACAGTTGTATGTTACTTTTCAAAGATGTCTTGAAGTTCTAATACAGATGTTTGTTTGTTTTCTCCAGGTGTATGAAATCAGCCCAACTTATAAAATCTGCACCCTCTGAAACGTCAGTGTGATGTCGATGTTCCTCCTCCTCATCATCTTCATCACTCCTACAGCCATTGTCTAAAAGCTTTTTGTACTTTATTTAACCCTTTTAATTGACAAGCATAAAGAAAAGATCTATTTATTTTCACACGATCGCTCAAACCAGCAGATCCTCTGACGTGAAGACGTCCAGATGACGTCAAACTCAATGATGTCGGACCTGGTTGAGCCTTTTTATTCTTCAAACAGGGTCAGATATTATTCATTTTATTGTCCTTTAAAAACAGACAGTGAGAAATGATGTGTATTTATTGTACTATAGAATTTAACTTATTGAACGTACTGTTAATTTAAATGTTTGTCATAGATTTACGGAAAAGAATATTTATATGTTGCCTGAATGACTATAGTTAAAAGGTGAATAAACACAAACTGAAACTTATTGATGAAGTTTCTTTTATCATTGTTCTCAAATCAGGAGCCTTGCGACAGGAGACATTGTTTCTATGTTGGAAATCACTTGTCAAATTTAATATTAATGTCCCTGATGTGACACAGGTTGCACGTCAGTGAACATGAACTGAATAAATAAACATGCATTCAAATGGCAAATGTGTTCTCTGTTAATCATGAAGTGTTTATATAAATATTCTATTGAGTGCACAAGTCTAAATAGTGATCATTTAAAACAATGCAGAGGAAACTAAAACACAGTCCTTTATCATTTACCATTTTTCTTATAAACAATCTTGATAGAAGATTATAGGAATATTACAGTTAGGTTAGCTCAGCATTTACCTGGTTATATTGCCAGAAAATGGTTGAGTACATTTACTAAATACCTTACTAAAGATAGTTTTAGATTTTTATTTGAGTTTTTCTATTTCGAGCTACTTTACATTCGTTTTCACCACTGCAGATGGAATTAAAGTATTATAATTTTCACTGCACTACATTTATAAGAGAGTAAAATTCTGATATGTGACATTCTGCTGTATAATAAATACTTTTGATACTTCTGTGCTTTTATAAATGAAGGATTGGTAATGTAGGGTTTTCATAATGTGGAATAACTAGGCTACTTCTCGTTCATATTCTTCCTCCACCAGTGTTTATCTGCCCCAGTACAAAAATAACCCCTGGAATAATCTGAGTTTCCATCGGTGATGATGTGATGACGGAGACAGAAACGGCCCCTCCTTGAATTTTTGTTCTGCCTGCAGGTTTTGTGTTTTTATTTGTGTCTTTGAAGTTTGAAATTGTCCAAACCGCAGGAGTGTGTCACCACACCCAGACCGCAGGATGGAGCGCATCAGGGTTTTTTTCTTTTTCTGCATCTGCCAGCTTGTATCTGCCTCTTCTACCTAAAGGTGAATTTGCTCAATGGTCTGAAGGGTCTCTAACTCACACTGGATCCCAGTGTACCTGAACGCAGCACTGAGCCTCCTCCTGTCACAGACCTGTGTTCAGAATCATGGGGAACAGTAAAACCTCTGCGCTGCTCCCTCTCATCGGTAAGTTGTGTTTTTAATGTTTAACTGTGAGAAGACACGGTCACAAGTTTAGTTTGACTCTGTTGTGATTAGACTTGATCAATTAAATAGATATTAAAGCCACTGAAATACTGAAAAGTAACCAAGTACATTCTGCTATAGAGTAAACTACTCAACTGTAACCTGTGTAAAGTACCTAAAAGTACTCTATATTATTTATATAGGTCTAGTTAAAGTTCTATCTTTAAATAGAATGAAACAATCTAATCTAATCTAGTATAATTACTCACAGGGTCCATGGTTTTAGGTAAATTACTTAGTTTTTTCCACAAGACCCCTTTAAGTACATTTAGTGATAGTACTCCTACGTGATATTTTGAAAGTTTTTTACTTCTATCGAATCATCTTTCTCTTTATGGTCACACTATACTTGTACTTGAGTAAAGGAGCCTGAGTACTACAACATTATACTATTACTCAAATGCATTTAACTCCATTACATTTAGGTGACAAAATACTCAAGTAACAAATACACAATTAATAAACATACTCAGGAAACACAACTGAAGTTTTATCGGTAAAATGTACAATGTACAAGTATTTGAGAAAAAGGTACTTAGTTACTTTCATGTTCAAAACTCACAAAAAGCCAGCGACAGATGAAAATATCTCTGAAATGAAATTCAACCTTTACGTTTAATCTGGAATCTGGAATGGAAGCATGAACATACATAAGGGATTAAAGTTTTGCAGTAGTTTAAATATCCATCAGTATAACACAGAACTGGATCAGAATGAGTCATTTACTCCTCTTGTACATTTTTCCTGCTGATACTTTGATGACTTAAGATTTGAATATTTCTATTCTGTGAGTATTTTACACAGGTTTTGTGATTTTCCTCCTCTACGTCAGTGTGGTTCTGCAGTTAGTAGCAAGTAGTTTCACAAATCCACCTAAGTAGAAGTTTTGGAGTCAGATGAAGGACTCGGGCACATACCTGTGTTAATGAGGTGACGCCCAGAGCCTGAGGTTGGAAGATGCTGGCAATTTAACCTTGAATGGAAAATTTATTATATGAACGGACATAAAGCTGTTATTTATTTGCTGTTCAGGTTACTTCCTATAAGAGTAATTTAACAAACATAAGGAGGAAACAATATATATTTTATCCTATATTATAAACTTACAGTTGCCCACAGTGGAGGTAGTTAGTAAAGTAAAAGTACTCCATTACAAGTTCCAAATGTAAAATTTCCACTCAGGTAAAAGAAGTATAATCCACAAAGTTATACTTATACTACTAATTTAATGCAGCTGCAGTTTCCTTCCTGGTTTATTCCTGAGTTTTTGTGATGAATATATTACCCAGCATGACAGCTTAACACTGATAACCTCATTTTCCTGCTCTCAATCACGTGGCTCATATTCAGGCGGTCTGTTGTTTCTGCACCTTAACCTTTCAAGAACATGTCTCATCAGAATGAGTCAGTGGTCATTAACGTGAATGGGCTGAAAGATCAGTGAATCATTAGTAAATCATTAGTTGCTTTGTCGCCACTTTCTCCGCATGTGCACCGTTAGAAACACCCAACAACCATCGGGCGTCCTCTCTCTGAAAACACAGGACAAAATATCTCTGCAGCCATAACAACGGACAGGAACAGAAACCCAGAGGCCAGGCTTTCACCTCGAGCATGACCCCATTCATGAGCAGCCATAACTAGATACATCTTGCATCCACATTCATGTGTTTTTGTGTCCTGCCTACAGGAATGTGGGCGTCTGCAAACGCTGCATGTTATACAGTCGTGCAGGCTCGTACATGCGTATGGGCCACACCACATCACATCCCAGTTGAGATAGCTCCAAAAATAAACTGGCAGGGAATCTGACATTTCTCACCCAATTTTTTTTTTTTTAAACAAATGGGAGATTAGTCATCTTTTCTTGACCAAACACAATCAACAAACACAAAACATTTTGGGTTATGTGGAAAAAATGATCATGTTTTAATTGCATATTCAAAGCATGTTTTTTTTTCAACATGTTAAAAACAACATGTCTGTTTGCTTGTCAAACTCAGGACAGAACGTTTTTTCATAATTTGACTTTTCTTGGGAAACCTTGGAAAAAAAATGTTCAGGCCCCTAAAATGAACCAAAATAAACTACAAGGAAAAATTACTTTTTCTTAAACTGATCACAGTTCATCAATACAGCCTATATATATTATACATACACTACTGTTCAAAAGTTTGGGGTCACTTAGAAATTTCCTTATTTTTCAAAGAAAAGCACTGTTTTTTTCAATGAAGATAACATTAAATTAATCAGAAATACACTCTATACATTGTTAATGTGGTAAATGACTATTCTAGGTGGAAACGTCTGGTTTTTAATGAAATATCTACATAGGTGTATAGAGGCCCATTTCCAGCAACTATCACTCCAGTGTTCTAATGGTACATTGTGTTTGCTAATCGCCTTAGAAGACTAATGGATGATTAGAAAACCCTTGAAAACCCTTGTGCAATTATGTTAGCACAGCTGAAAACTGTTTTGCTGGTGAGAGAAGCTATAAAACTGGCCTTCCTTTGAGCTAGTTGAGTATCTGGAGCATCACATTTGTGGGTTCGATTATACTCTCAAAATGGCCAGAAAAAGAGAACTTTCATGTGAAACTCGCCAGTCTATTCTTGTTCTTAGAAATGAAGGCTATTCCATGCGAGAAATTGCGAAGAAACTGAAAATTTCCTACAACGGTGTGTACTACTCCCTTCAGAGAACAGCACAAACGGGCTCTAACCAGAGTAGAAAGAGAAGTGGGAGCCCGGTGCACAACTCAGCAAGAAGACAAGTATGTTAGAGTCTCTAGTTTGAGAAATAGATGCCTCACAGGTCCTCAACTGGCAGCTTCTTTAAATGGTACCTGCAAAACGCCAGTGTCAGCGTCTACAGTGAAGAGGCGACTCGGGATGCTAGCCTTCTAGGCAGAGTGGCAAAGAAAAGCCATATCTGAGACTGGCCAAGAAGAAAAGAAAAGATTGATATGGGCAAAAGAACACAGACATTGGACAGAGGAAGATTGGAAAAAAGTGTTATGGACAGACGAATCAAAGTTTGAGGTGTTTGGATCACACAGAAGAACATTTGTGAGACGCAGAACAGGTGAAAAGATGCTGGAAGAGTGCCTGACGCCATCTGTCAAGCATGGTGGAGGTAATGTGATGGTCTGGGGCTGCTTTGGTGCTGGTAAAGTGGGAGATTTGTACAAGGTAAAAGGGATTTTAAATAAGGAAGGCTATCACTCCATTTTGCAACGCCATGCCATACCCTGTGGACAGCGCTTGATTGGAGCCAATTTCCTCCTACAACAGGACAATGACCCAAAGCACACCTCCAAATTATGCAAGAACTATTTAGGGAAGAAGCAGGCAGCTGGTATGCTGTCTGTAATGGAGTGGCCAGCGCAGTCACCAGATCTCAACCCCATTGAGCTGTTGTGGGAGCAGCTTGACCGTATGGTACGCAAGAAGTGCCCATCAAGCCAATCCAACTTGTGGGAGGTGCTTCAGGAAGCGTGGGGTGAAAGTTCTACAGATTACCTCAACAAATTAACAGCTAGAATGCCAAAGGTCTGCAATGCTGGAATTGCTGCAAATGGAGCATTCTTTGACGAAAGCAAAGTTTGAAGAACAAAATTAATATTTCAAATAAAAATCATTATTTCTAACCTTGTCAATGTCTTGACTATATTTTCTATTCATTTTGCAACTCATTTGATAAATAAAAGTGTGAGTTTTCATGGAAAACACGAAATTGTCTGGGTGACCCCAAACTTTTGAACGGTAGTGTATATAGGTACAGACTGAGACAGGGGCGCCACACCACACGTAGACACCACGTGCTACATTTCAACAACACAGGGTTGGTAAAACTCAGTGTCCACACAAAACTAACATTATATCCAATATAATTACAAAGACAAATATTCTCTGTTCAACAGGTTCTCTGTTCATGCTGTTTTGGCCGCATGTTCTTACCAAGAGCGTCTCATCCAGACTGCAAACTGCAGACAGCACTTCCCTATCTGCAGGTATTCACCCAAGCAACTGTTGTGATGACATTTATAACAAATCACTTTCTTTGTCAAGTGCAAATAAATCACTCCGGGTGTCGTGAAACATTGGAGCTATTGTGCTCTTTATGACTCAAGTTGATGTCATATGTATATGCAGTATGTGCACTCAGTATCATAATCCAAGTATAAATGAGCAGGGATGTATAAGACCCGGAAGTTTTTATATCTGAGAACGTGTAACATGAAATGTTTGGCAGTTTTGTGTTAAAAACATTGAACTTATTAGTTGATTTTCTGTTGTTTGAATAACTGATTATTCAGTTGATTGTTGCAGCTCTGACACCAATTTAACATGAATAAAGATTTAGTGATTTAAAAGATATTACTGATTTTTAAAGTCTCAGATCCTGCTTTTATTCCAGCAAAAAAAAAAAAAATTGGAACAATACAAATGTATAGTATAATTAATAATTAGTTGTTTCAAGAAGATCAACCGTGTGACACCCAGTGAGGATGATGCAAAGTTGTCTGAAAAGTTTATAACAGCTGCTGTCGTTGGCTTTGCAGGGCAGGGAGGACAGCGCCCTCATGTGGTGAAGCGGTCAACACAGAGCTGCGACAGCGCTTATGACCACTACTGTCTGAACAAAGGCCGGTGCATGTTCCTGGTGGACATCAATGAGCACCACTGCAAGTACGACCCTCTGTGTGTGTGTGTGTGTGTGTGTGTGTGTGTGTGTGTGTGTGTGTGTGTGTGTGTGTGTGTGTGTGTGTGTGTGTGTGTGTGTGTGTGTGTGTGTGTGTGTGTGGTCCAGGTATTACACATTTTGTGGGGACCTTAACCTGTTTATACACTCACATTATGGGGACTTGTCTTCCCTATGGGGACAAAAAGTAAGTCCCCATAATGCAAATCCTTGAATTATAGGTGGAGACATGTTTTGGGTCAAGGTTAAAGTTAGGTTTAGGTTTAGGTTTAGGTTCAGGTTCAGGTTGAGGTTCAGGTTGAGGTTCAGGTTAAGATTAGGGTTAGGGTTGGGGTTGGGGTTAAGGTTAGGGTTAGGCAAGTAGTTACCATTGTTAAGGTTAGAGTCTTTATCAATGTAAGTGAATGAAATGCCCTCTGAAGTCATGAAGACACTGTGTTTGTGTGTGTGTGTGTGTGTGTGTGTGTGCGTGTGCGTGTGTGTTTGTGTGTTTGTTTGTGCGCGTTACTTTTACTGATCATGTGTGACTCTGTGTGTTACAGTTGTGATCATGTGTGACTCTGTGTGTTACCGTTGTGATCATGTGTGACTCTGTGTGTTACCGTTGTGATCATGTGTGACTCTGTGTGTTACCGTTGTGATCATGTGTGACTCTGTGTGTTACCGTTGTGATCATGTGTGACTCTGTGTGTTACAGTTGTGATCATGTGTGACTCTGTGTGTTACCGTTGTGATCATGTGTGACTCTGTGTGTTACAGTTGTGATCATGTGTGACTCTGTGTGTTACAGTTGTGATCATGTGTGACTCTGTGTGTTACAGTTGTGATCATGTGTGACTCTGTGTGTTACAGTTGTGATCATGTGTGACTCTGTGTGTTACAGTTGTGATCATGTGTGACTCTGTGTGTTACAGTTGTGATCATGTGTGACTCTGTGTGTTACAGTTGTGAAAAGGGTTTTCACGGCCTCAGGTGTGCCAGTCCGGAGCTTGTCATCCAGCCAATGGGAGAAGAGCAGATAATTGTGACTGTCTTCTGTGTCAGTCTGCTGATTATAGGTCTGACCGGAGCTCTGTACTTCTGCTGTAAATGGTGAGGCTTCAGTCTGCAATTGATATTAATGTTAACGCTGGTAACGATGTGACTTGTGTTATCAATACCTGGATCTTTGGGATGTTGCAATGAATTTTGGGACACCTGAGAGAAAGCTGAACTTCCAGATTACCTTTTCTGAAATTACCTTTTTTTTTTTACTGACCTTTTCCAATGACCTGTAGCTTTTTTCCCTCTTTGATTCCTTGTCTCCTGTCACATTTTTAATGGTGACTCAGACTTTGCCCCGTGACGTAAAGTTTGTCTCAACATCCTGTTTTTGTTTTCATGCAGAAACTCGTCAAACCACAGAATGATTAGAATCTGAAAACTACATTTTTGGAAACTTAAACTCCATCAAGTTACGGTTTTCATTTCATGAATGATAAGGAGTTGATTGGGGCCTTTTGAACTAGAATGAATGATGTGCTGTGTGTGTTTTTTTTTTGCAGGTATAACAAAAACAGAGGATCACAAAGGAATCCAGACTGTTTGGAGCGACTCACACACAAGAGACACTCTATGTCTCTTTCCACGGAAAAGGCCAAGCAGGATATTTTTCAATTTTCTAAGTGAAAATCCGATGTTAGCTGATATGCAGCTTTACTGGATTGTCACTTGGCTTTGGATCATTTTATCAAGCAGGCAGATCGAGAGATTAAAACCTCAGTGAGACCAGAAACAGCTTTGTGTGTTGAGCGATTGTTGTTTCCAGCTTCACAGGTTCTAATGTTTCAGCACCTGCATAGTGAGACACAAAAAAACAGTTTCCACCCATTACAATGGTGGGTCACGAATAAGAGTGAGACCAATTTTGATTGTTGAATGTTTCTGGTCCTGTGACATGATCCATTTTTTTCCGAAATTTAATCCTGCGGCTCTAAAACATGCGGTAAATTTCCTCATGTGTCTTTTCAGCTTCCCGGCATCCCCAAAAAAGTTTTGCTACATATTTTACATTTCTGAATAAAGCTTGTTCGGACTGATCACAATCATATTAACATGGTTTAGTTTCTTCAGAGTAGAGACTCTTTCTCGAAAATGTTTCTCATAGATATTACGTATTTCATCGATTTTCAATTTGGAGGTTCAGTCAGGTGGCAGAAAATATGTGTTTCAGATGCAAAAAAAAACTGATTTAAAATACCAAAGTACAGAGTTACACTTTTTTTTTATAACTTGGTTTAACTTTTATGTATTGTACTTTTAGCTGTAACAAACATTTTTAATAGTAATTATTACTGTCGTGAAATTGTCCATTGACTGTAACAGATTTATTGTTTTAATCTTTATTTCGTGGAAAAAAGTTTTCTCATTTTGATAATTTATAATAGAGTATTGATGTAAACACTGGATATTTTCTGTTACTGCTGCAACAGTGAAAACATGATGTATATTTGTTTTTTATGAATAATGTCTTCACATGGTGTCACTGTGTGAAGGTTACAGCCGAGAGTCTTTAGTTTTCACATTTTTCTTCCACGTGATCAATAGTTTGAAAATATCTCATGAAGAACCAAGGTCCACACAGATAATCACCAAATACTGAACAATGACGGTAACTTTTCCCTTGACATTTTTGCAATTGCAGTATCAGCTGTACGTGTACCAGGAAAACATGTTGAATAAAATGTGAATTAAAGCCAATGCATTTCAAATTTACTGCTCATACTTGTAAATTATAACAAAAAACTAAGATCTTGTGATGTGCTGTGATGGAATGTATAAGAATATTAACAACTTTGAAAAGAAAAAAAACACTCCTTTTTAACTCCTTACTTTATGCAAACAGACATACATTCCTGTACACACTCAAAATCATGAAGACCTGCACACTTCTGATATTTTGTCTGAATGAATGAATGGATGGATGGGTGATGGAAGGATGACTACAGTGGGTCCTGAGTTTGGTGAGTAACATTTTAATGTGAGTAACATTTACTGACCCTAGGTGCAACAACATTATGAGGATCAGTGATTCACGGTGACACTTACTGTTTGTCTTGTTTCGCACGAGAGTGGTGAGAGGAGACGACAAAACAAATAGTGCGGCAGACACCTTGATCCCTCGGAATTAAACAATATTGATGCAAGGATTTTAAAATTAAAAGTTTGTAACCCGGCGCACGAGCTGTGTGTGTGGGTGTCCTTGCCAAACTTGGTGGAATTAGTACTTGGGATGGTATCTCCAGATGATTGACTTGTTTGGGTCGAAGGTCAAAAGTGAAGGTCAACTAAAATGTGATCCAAAGACAATCTAAAGCTTATATTGATCAGAACATGTCATCATACAACATTCAAAATGCATTTTTCCAGGTATTTATGCATCCTACAGGACTACAGACACGACTTAAAGCTTCTATAGATTCAGAAAAAATGTCCTGACATCATCATGACGTCACTATGAAATTGAATTATTACAATATGATTGAGTTCCCCCCCACTTAACATTGATAAGTTATCATAAATATATATATATATATCTATATGTGTATATCCACATTTAATGAATGGTTGAATAACTGTTTGTTAATGTACAGTAAATGTCAACAATAACATCTTTTCATTGGAAAATATACAGTTTTTTTAATACAGTGTTTTACTATAACCTACACTTGACTGACAATGCATTAATGAATACTTGTATCCACTTTCAACTAAGTTACTGTGTTATAACCATTTATCGAATGTTAATTCACTGCTTGTAAAAGACACAAAGTAAAGTATTGTTAAAGTTAAAACATTAAAACAACATTTAAAGTTTCATGGTTATTTGAAGTTTGTTTAATGCATCCGGTGTCAAGTTAACCAGTAACATCATAATAGTCTCTGCACCATCACTAGTGCTTCAACCAGGGTCAATGAGCCGTTTCCTTCACCGGCCTGCATCATGCTTATGTCTTTTGCATGCTAATGAAGAGCAGTGAACGCACATAAACAAGAACACAACTGCAGAAGCTGAACCTACACACACACAAAGACGCACAAACACGCCCACGCCGTGCCTTTTGTTGTTCTAAATTTAAAACCTGTGGATAAAAATATCCCAGGAAATGTTGCTGTAATCTCCGGTGTCCTCATTACAGGTAACTAACTCATATTGCATAATTAAGTAAGTAGTAAGAAGTTTGCTCATGCAGTGAGTAAGGTGGTGGAAGCTCGACTAAGCCACATCCTTGCGTGTCCTCAAACAAAACAAAATGTCCATGTGTGCCATGATGAGCACATTTGTTTTGCTGCTCGAGGCTGGTTCAGTTTCTGTGTTGTTTGTGTTTTCCACGCTAGCGGCACGGCTCACAACGACCCGATGGATTACCATGACATTTACAGACATGCATGGTGCCCAGAGGATGAACCATACAGTCTTTCCTACAATACTCCTCTATTAAAATGTTATTAAATATTTTGATAACTTGGATGATTTCCCATGAACTCCAGAATAAAAACTGACAAACCCATCAGGATATATATTAAATATTATATGGTCTGTATTTATATAAAGCTTTAGTCTCTAGTCTTGATTTCCACCCAAAGCGTTTTATACAGTTACATTTTTCGCCATTCACCCATTCACATCACATTTATACAGTGCATATATGTGCTGCACTTTCTCCATTACACATCGGTCACACACTGTCGGCACAGCTGGCAGCGGCTATTTGGGGTACAGTATCTTTCCAAAGGACACTTATGCATGCGAAATGGGGGAAACTGGGATCGAACCGCCGACCCGAAGACCATTACCTCCAGAGCCACCGCTGCCCAAATAGTAATGAACTTTTGACTTTTCCTCTAGAACCTCACAGAACCGCTGGTCGGTGTTTAGACTCAATTTTAGGAATTATTCTGCATTTGCAAGTTTCTGTCTAAAAGGCATCATTTAAATTTGTATCCGAGTAGATCCGTCTGTATTTGTGTGTCACAGTTTTTCACCCTCCATCCGGCGTGTTTACAGTGGGTAGCTGCTGTGAGCGTGTGTCAGACTTTCCGCACATTCATACCACGTATCCTCAATGCCATTACAGATAATCCAAACAAGCGCGATTCCACGGCTGCTATAAACAAAATGTGTCAGGAGCTGCTGGTCGTTGTTGGGCCAGAGGAATGAGATGGAGAGGCTTCCCAGCATTCCTAGAGGGCTACTGTTGGATTCCAGCGGAGCACGCACACCGGGACAACCTCAGCCTGCAGACAAAACAACAGAGTCAACACGCCCTTCTGTGCAGCATCCCCACCCAAGTCGTCAGGTCTCCTCTTGATTACAGTGCGGCTCCTTAAAATAGTAACACTATGTCAAACCACACACACGACAAGACAACTTGTGGAACAATACAACCAGCGGTTGAACCAGCGATTACATCAAAAATAGATTACTTAAACAACATATGCTTAAAAACAGAAGCTATTCTGCTGTTAACCATTAAGTACACGACACTGATTGTGTAAATCGACTTATCTCAGCATAAAAGAAGATTATGGAGCCGACTTTGTTCATGCAACTATTTCTAGCTCATTCTCACCATTTCCCATCAACTGTAAATGATACCAATCATCAATCATACAAACATATAATTGTCTTATAAAACCTTTGATTATTACTATTATTTGCCTATTTTTTAACCAGGTTAGTCCTATTGAAATTTAAGAAACTTGAAAACTTTCTTTGCTACTCAGTCCAGACTTTGGGAATAACCAATTGCCAAATGTCTCTAGAATGAAGACGATGACTTCCATAATTCCAGTTTTAAAAAGAAGATGAATACGTAGGAAATTGTATGTGTGTTTGTGTGTGTGTACTTTTTTGATTGTACATTGTGAGTACATTTAGTTTGATCCTCACTTTCTGACAAACCAACCATCAAGGCCTGCTTAAGGATCAGGACGTGGGTTAAGGTCATGTTAGGTTGGGGTTAAAATGCCGCCCTCTGAATGGCTGCTTCGAGGGTCACAGGCACGCAGGGACAACACAAAGATAGAAGTACAAATGTTTGTGACTTGGTTTTTTTTTTTTTGGGCTCAGGAGGTAGAGCGGGTCGAGAAGGTCGGCAGTTTGATCCTCGTCTCCCTAGTGTGTGAGTGAGCAGTTACACAAAAAGTGCTGCACATAGATTTATGAATGTGTCTGTGAACGAGTGAATGGTAAAAAATATACTGTGAAGCACTGAGGGTGCTCATCAAGATTAGAAAAATGTGAGTGGGGAGCTAAGGTATGGATAATAGGTAGAACAATACAAGTGTGTGTGTGTGTGTGTGTATATGTGTCTACTATATGGATTGTACTTGTATTATACATGTGTGTATTTGTACTATACAGAGAAATTTGGTTTATCATCAGGTTTAGTGTTGGGGTTATGCATTAAGTTCTTTTTTTAGGGTCAGGATACAGGGCTACGGAATACTTTATGTTAAGTGTCCTCACAAAGATAGAAGTGTGTGTGTGTGTGTGTGTGTGTGTGTGTGTGTGTGTGTGTGTGTGTGTGTGTGTGTGTGTGTGTGTGTGTGTGTGTGTGTGTGAATGTGTGTGTGTCACAATGGGTTGAAGCTGTAATTATGGTACATTCGTGACAATAGAGGGAGAAGAGAGGAAGCCATAACAATTAAACAAGCAGGAACAATGTTTGTGTGTGTTTTAATGGTGACGAGAAACGAGTCAGAATACATCAAACTGCTGTGTGTGCGTGTGTGTGTGTGTGTGTGTGTGTGTGTGCGAGAGAGAGAGAGAGAGAGAGAGAGAGAGAGAGAGAGAGAGCAGACCCAATGTGTGTGTGTGTGAGTGTGTGTGTGTGTGTGTGTGTGTGTCTCGACCTCACTCAGACTGAAGTAATGTGCGAGAACATGTGGTGCAAAATGTGTTGCCCAGGGCAGATTAATTACCACACACACACACACACACACACACACACAACTTTTAACTCTCTTGCTTATTCACACACACATTGGGTCTGCTCTCTCTCTCTCTCTCTCTCGCACACCCACACACACACACCCACACACACACACACCCACACACACACACACACACACACACACACACACACACACACACACACACACACACACACACACACACACACACACACACACACACACACACCCTTCCTTCTCCTTGGAGTTGAGAGGCAGGCGTTGGTGCATAAAAGCTGCACCCACTGAAGGTAAAGAGAGCAAAGCACAATCTCTTTCAGCGGGGGACAAACAGACACACACACTCACACACGGACGATCACATTTGTGCAGGGCTGTCAAACACAAAACACTCTCCCTAGGATATGAACCCGCTCATCCTCACCTGCCTCCTGTGCTCCGGTAAGTCTGGACTTGTACTTTTTTTGTACTTTTGTGTGTGTGTCTGTGTGTGTGCAGTTCCTGTAAATAGATGAAAAGGAAAAGAAGTGAAATGTAAAACGGCGAGAGGATGATGGGGGTAGAGGAAGAAATGTCTCTGCAAGTGAGGACGTGTCGGGCAGGAGGGAGATATTATTTGTTTCAAAGAGAAGAATTTGGGAGCGAATCACTACCACCGCACCACAGCACCAGACGCAGTGAAAGGTCAACATGTTTGAAATACTTCACCATAGGGTTTGACTGATATTCAACATTGTTCTCGTGTGGTTAGGATGATGCGTTCGGTTACACTGCCGCTCTGGTTGTGGACTGGTTGTACTGGTTTTAGTTCAAAAGCAGCAAGTATCTCATTCACAAGCTCCGATCCGGCTGACAATTTCAAAGTGTGCGTCCGATCTGAGTTTGGTTTCTAACTTTGAAAGAAATGACTTCATCCTCCCAAACACTTGAATGTAGATAAAAACTCTGTTGCATTTCATCTCATGTTGTGAACTTTGACCCCGACTGCTCCTTACTGCTTACCCCCCTCATATCTCTGTGCATGCTTGATGTTATCTCACTCGTTCTGTGTGTTCTGTTGAATTTACAGTCGTCTGCAGACTTCAGGGATCTGAGACCACACACTCCAGTGAATTAATCGGAGTGACTCAAGGTCCAGGTTCCGGAGAGGGCCTCCAGAATTTGCAGGCCGAAGATGACGATGATCATTCAGGGGGGGGCAAACCTTCTGGTAAGACCGTCCTCATGCCGGGGAACTCTGGTTGAAGCTGAGATAATCAAATAATTACATTTGTGATCAGTAAATATACTTTATTCTGAATGCAACAGAGAAGTGAAGAAATCGATGCCATCTTAAGTTGAATAAAAAAGGTGTCAGGACATTTTGAAAAGAGCAAAATAAAAGATGTCTTCCATCCATAAATAGTTTTTAAATAGATTGGAATAAAAGTCAATGATATACTCAAGATTTTCTTGACTTACATAAACATCTTCAATTGAAATACATTCATTACTTTGCTTGGACGTAAGTAGAAACGGCCAAGTAAGAATGTTGACTTGTAAAAGATCATAAATAAAACCGCTCTTTCTTTAATTTTCCAAGAAAACACTCACTCAGGCTCCCCTTTTTTTTTGAGACGTCATAGTTCTCTCTTATTGTCGTACCTAAATTGTAAACCATTTAAATCTGTGATGTTTAAACTCAGTCAGTACCTAACGTTGATGTCACAAACTTGAAATCTACAGAGTTACCTCCCAGTAAAGATGAGAGGACGAAGAAGAAGGGCAAAGGCAACAGCAAAGTAAAGAAGAAGAAGCAAGGGCGCAAATCCACGACTTCATTCAACCCCGAGAGCGCGCACATCACCATCGGCCTCACGTCGACCGTCAGCACCACAGAGGATCCCTGCTCCTCCTCCCACCTGGGCTACTGTATTCACGGTTACTGCAAACACCACGAGGAACTGCGGGAGCCAGTGTGCATGTGAGTACAGCAGCCGTTCACTTGTGTCCTTCATCCAAACAAATGACACTTTCAATCTCTAGTGCCTCCTCTATTGCTGCATTAGCCCTTTTCTTCATTATTAGCCAAATAACCCTCTTGGTTTATCTATTTCTTGTCTTGCTCTGCAGATGTATGAAGGGTTATGACGGCAATCGCTGTGGGATCCAAACTCTGGAGACCTCTAGAACCAAGTCCGATGGGAGCAGCAACACCGAGTTGGTGCAGACGGTCTTGGTGATCATCGCTGTGGTGCTGTCAGTCATCAGCTGCACCGCCATCCTGCTCATGACCTGTGCTCAGTGAGTATATAATAACTGTATTTATCCAGCACCTTTCAAAACCAAAGACACAAAGTGGTTTACAAAAACAAAAGATGCAAGATTCACAAATTATAACAATATAAAATAATATGAAATTGTTAAAAAACAAATCCCAACATTGGAAAGATAGGCCATTAAAAATGAGTCTTAAGAAGAGATTTTAAAGAAGATACTGAGTTCCAGACTTGAGGAGCCCGGACAACGAAGGCCCGGTCAAGGACCTCATGTGACCAGTTGAGATTTTGGAACTGATGGGGGGGTTAAGAACTCACAAATATAGACTGGATCCTGACCATTCAAAACCTTAAAAACAACCAGCAAAATCTTAAAATCACAGGTATAACCAGTGGAGAGCAGCATGGATTGGTGTGATGTGGCAGCAGGATTCTGAATTACTTGCAGCCTTTGAATGTTTCTCTTACTGAAGCCTGAATAAAAGTGCATAAAGCAGCTCTGAAGGCTCAGGTCCTGCTGGGACCTGGCCTCCTTCACTTGGCTGCAGTGTTTCCAGAGGGATGAGTAATGTTTGAGGGCGGGAAGCCAGTGAGAGATATTGTAATGAAACTGGTGACT
Organism: Hippoglossus stenolepis; assembly: GCF_022539355.2. Classification (NCBI taxonomy): domain Eukaryota; kingdom Metazoa; phylum Chordata; class Actinopteri; order Pleuronectiformes; family Pleuronectidae; genus Hippoglossus; species Hippoglossus stenolepis. The sequence continues at coordinate 22,710,957 of NC_061491.1, forward strand.
GACAAGGGAAAAGATAATGGTGGCGGCTTCATGTGTACCTCAACTGCAAGTTAAACCCTGCTCAAGCTTTAGGAATTTCCCAATAGACCAATAAAATTGAGATAATAAATAAAGCGAGGAATTAATCATATGTTTTATTTTACTACTTTATTTGTCTTTTACAAGAACAATTGACTTTACACCCACCTTTAGGGGTCTTTATTTATGACATAATTTATTAATGAGATAATGAGAACATAACAAAAAACTCTGGCTATTAAATGTAGGGATGTTTAAACAAAAAGACCAAAAGTGCCCTTTGTCTATTTTAACCCTTAAGAACTGTTACAGTGCAGATTATGGAAGTTTAGGGAACCTGTGCAAACATCCACAACCTGACGAATCCAAACACACACTACAATCCACACATCCTGCCCAGAAACACTTGGCATCTGGACGCACTGACACATCAGAGGGCACACACTAACACACCCTAACACGCCTACACTGTTCATATCTCATTCAGGCTGTAGACCTGTGTCTCATATCCTCATAAAGGCCATTTAATAGCCAGATAATGATTCTTATCAGGACTCGTCACTCCTCACCTTTCCCCCGACAATGCAAATTGGGGCCGTGTCTCTGCAGGAATGTGTTTTAACAGCTGTTATCTACCACCAATCTTTGCCATATGGTTTTACCATGGGCCAAAAAAATGTCCTCTTGCAACATCTGAGTCATTGACTGTCAATTAAAAATGGAAGTAGAGTCCAGGTCCGGAAATTGAAGCGAGTGCCTGAAATGTGTTTTCTCTCGAATAGGCTTCTTAGCCAAGTGCTGTTTTCTGGCACAATGAAACAATGTCATTGTTACGCAACACGAAGCAATTCCTGGGAAATCTGTCATTTCACTGGAAATGTTGTTACACATTGAATGAATGCATGTTTCACTCACACCTGACTTTAACCACTTATCTATTACTTAAAACAGTGTATCAACTCATTTTCCGTCTAATCGAAAGTTCCTTATCAATGTGTAACCACATCACAGATATTGTTTGAATGTGGGACAAAGTCAATAGTCCAAGAGAGATCAAATATGAAAGGCACCCAGTGAGCGAGTCATTGATACTGAAGTGAGGAGGTAGAGAGAAAGAAGGCTTGAATTTATGACAGTGAAACTTCGTCCACTTTAGTAGCTGATTAAAATGGAAACTGAAAACGGGTTAATTTTAATAGTTCATACATTTTATGGGCTTTCATTTCTAGACATTGTTGCCAAAACACAACAAAGACTTGTATTTCATTTGTCTGACGATGTCTCTGTGCCTTTCAATAACTTTTACTGTGATCATCTGACAGTCACAACGCTGTTATACTCATGTTGATTGTGTTTTGCAGTTACAGGTCACATAAGACCTACCTGGCGTCCTTCCTGGGAACTGGGGCGGAGCAGGAGAAGTTACAGAAACCTCTCGCTGACGTGATGGTGTGAGGGCGCAGGGTCACCATGAGGTAAATGTCACATCATTGATGTTTTTCAATTTTTCTTTTCCAGAAATTGCGTTGAAAAATCATTAATTAACATCTCAATACTAGCGACGCTACAATCTTAGCTTAGTAATCATTAAGCAACTGGATTTCTTTCAATCGACCAATCGATCACTCTGGTAACTAATGGAGCGACGCCTGCGAGCTAGTTCAGGCAGCCAACTCGAGCTGCGCTGGTCCAATCATGTAACCCCTTTGCTCGCACTGCTGCTGCAGTATTGCTGCCAGTTGCTTCAGCTCCTCCACCACACCAGCATCCACCTGTAGGCTCCGACGGGGGGGTTACAAGTATTTGCGCATCACTCCCATCATTCCTGTGTAATCATATGGGGGAGTGATTAAGTTGGAGACTAGACGCCAAACACTAAACCTGTTCTACTGCTGCAATAAACGTTTGAACGTGAGTTGTCTGACTGAACTGGGTTCCTGCCATCTATTGTGGAGGGCATTGGGAAACCAACTACATAGTTTGTTCCAGGGACCCCTGGTTAACCTGGCCAAAAGCCTTATTTTCTACGCATGCCATCTTTGGTGTAGCCATCGAATGCACATTTCAGTTTAGTGTCAGACGTCAAGAGTCATCCCAAGGCAAGCCCTAGTTTGGTGATGCACTTCCTCTTGCCTGAGTCCTGAGGGAGGTGTCCTGCCTCTGCTCGTGTCATCCTTAAGCCAAACAGGAAAGAGTGGGCTCAGAGAGTGACAGAAGACGCACGCCTGTTGTTTGTGAACACGGCAAGTTGCATCATGCAAAGAGAAGTCACCACAAGAGGAATTAATGAGGATTAGCCGGGGGGTGTCTTGGCCTGTCCCGTCTCGGGGCTTCATACCAGCGTAAAGGAAAAAGATTGATCCAACACATTCACCCGTGCATCCAAACAATTACAGCACTGACACACTGACTGTACACGGGAGGACTTTGTGGCAAGCTCCTGATTACTCCACTTACATGTGGTCAGATCTCACTGAGCAACTCACACACGCAGACTTCACGTGTTTAGACACACTAAGAAATTTCAGCCTTGAGACAAACAATGTGGCCGTGCAGCATTCTCCTCGTCTGCATGTCAACTCTGAGAAGAGCAAGTCTGACTCACACATAAGACACAGTCAGAATGACAGTGTAACAGTTTGCAGGTTTTTAAACATTTCAGATAATTACTTTTTTTTGAATGGTTGTAATGATGAAACAAATCCAAGACAGTAACTTGATGAGTACCATGTTATTATCATTGACAGTTATAAGGGTCAAGTACAACATGTAATGCATAACATGATGTGATACACTGGAATAATCCATTAAAAAGTGCCACTGTCTTAAACTGTCACAAACATAAAACATTTAAATTTCAAGATCATCTATTGATACATATGAGAAACTTTATCTGGATTCATTAGTTTATGATTTTTACTTTCAATGCCTAATTTCAGTGCATTATTTTAAGCCAATTTAGAATAACGGATGCATGATTGTAAACGTTTCCATTTAAAATTTGAAATGCTTGTTGTTTGTTTGTGTACTTACTGACCTTTGCCCTCTCTGTGTCTCAGCCGGCTGCCGGATGAAAGAGGCCACAGGAGTCTGAGGATCTGAAGAAGAAGTAGAATCGATCCACTGCTTCATTAGATGCCGCCTAACAGAAACAAACACTGTTAAATACCTGTTAGAATGTAATTTATTTAGTGTGATTATTTATTGCTGATGACTGTATGAGTGTTTGTGTGTCGGATCATTGTCATGATGTGTATTATGTGCGGATGCTGAGCATTCAGCCTTTTGATGATCTGTAGGTTTGGTTTTATTTATTGCACCGCTGTTGTTTTAGGTCAGAGAAACGCTCTTCATCTCAGTCTGGAAAAGGGATGGAATTACATTGCCAATAAAGTGTGTCAGTGTTATATCAAAGTCTCATTTTATTCATATGACTGTTGAGTTTACATTCCCATCTCTGGTCGCATCCCATACCACAGCGGCCTGCTCGCACTAACACCTCGACCTTTTAGCCAAACACAGATTCAGCAGACGAGAATAACCCTGAGAGAAAAACTCTGTGACATCACAGAGGAATTCACTGATCATGGAAGCAATACAAAGGCCTGAGAGAGTGGAAAGTCTCGTTAGTGAAATGAGTTTGTTCCACTTCAGGGTTTGAATATAAAACAACTTGTTTAGAGGAGAAAACACAGATGGATGTTGTCCACAGGTTTTAACCAGACTCACAAACACAGCAAACTTGAGATGATACTAGAATGATTTCAATTAAATCATGTGACTTATAGAGACACATGCCTGCATAAATCAGAATGCACTTAGATTTATGTATGCAGTACATGTTTAGCACTGTTGCCTCATTGCAAGAGTTCTCGGTGTATGGAGTTTAAATGTTCTCCCTAAGTGGGTTTTCTCCTCCCACGATGCAAAGACATGCAGACTGGGGTTAAGTGGAGTCTTTAAATTGACAGCTCTACAATACACTATATTATCAATAAAAGGATAATGGATGGATGGACAGTAGAAAGAGACTGAAGCTGAGGAAGTAAAACACCATGGAAGTGGTCTGATGAATTATGTTCTTCATGTTGACTTAAAGGTTCAGTGTGTAGAATTTAGTGACATCTAGTGGTGAGGTTGTTTGTTGCAGCTGAATACCCCTCACCTCACCCTCCCCTTCCAAACATGAAGGAGAACCTGTAGCTTCAGTTGTCATAAAAACTCAAAAGGTGTTTAGTTTGTCCAGTCTGGGCTACTGTAAAAAAAAAAAAAAGGCAGCCTCCGTAAAGAGGACCCGCTCCCGATGTAAATATAAAGTATTTAATTACAAAGGGCTCGTTCTAGGCTAAGGAAAACAACAATTTGTACGATTTAGATGAAACACACTAGTGAAAACATAACTAGGATTATTTTACTTTCAGTTTCTGCCAATAGATCCCTTTCACCTACTTCTTACACACTGGACCTTTAACCCAGGAGCCAAGATACTGGTGGTGGGGATGAGGAATGGAGCATAGAGACACTTCACGAGGAGCCTCTGGATGGAGGGTTTAATGAGGTGATATCCTTCAGGAGCTGCTTACAAGATGGACATTTGCTCCTCTGTGGATTACTGTTGCTTATATCCTGTTAGTAGCAGGCATCAGTCACCTCAGGAGGATGGTTTCTGATTTGTATTATTCTAATAATGTTATTGATTTGGACATTTCCCCCATCCATACTGAGGGTGAAGCGATTTCTTTATAACTACTTTGTAAGAGATGTGGTACAAAAGTCCACAGATGCAAAAATACATTAACTTTCAATTTCATACAAGTATTCAGCATTAAGAAGGAATATCTGATGTTTATTGCTGGTGTTTGGGCGGGAAAACAGTGACTGGAGATTCTTCCAGCAAATTTTATCATGTAAGAACTTTCTTTTAACGTAGACATTTTGGGACACACTTGATCCAGGGAAGGTGTTTCCCACTGATTCCTGAGTGTATTTATAAAAACATCTCTTTTAAAAGCATAACACTTTCCTTTAGGTCTTTATCAATACCTTATAATCTTATATCTGTGATGTGCAAGACTCTGACTCACCTGCTGCCAGTAAGTAGCAGTTTCCAGTTACATTCATAAAAGAAAGTTTCACTGTGCTTGTGCGTGTGTGTTTGTGTGCTGTTGCGTCATTATGAGGGAAAGGTGAGGCCAGGTGGGCAACACAGCCGACAAACACAGGTGATTCAAGCCAAGCTAAACATTTACTCTCCTGTGTGTGTGTGTGTGTGTGTGTGTGTGTGTGTGTGTGTGTGTGTGTGTGTGTGTGTTTGTGTGTGTGTGTGTGTGTGTGTGTGTGTGTGTGTGTGTGTGTTTGTGTGTTTGTGTGTGTGTGTGTGTGTGTGTGTGTGTGTGTGTGTGTGTGTGTGTGTGTGTGTGTGTGTGTGTGAGAGCAATCACCGTGGCAGAGATGGCTATTTAAACACAAATAAAACAATAATAAAAACTCATACGTTCATTCCTGGGATGAAAATACATTTCTGTGGGTGTGGTGAGCTCGGGTAGTTTCGGTGGCACCGAGGTGGGCCCGCCAGCTTTTGTGGGTGACTATGGAAACCGAGTCAACACACAGGCAGATGGTTGGTCAGTGATATTTCACTTAGAGCTCAAATAAAGGACCTGCTGGAATTTCCTGGGTGTGGTAGCATTTTTCCCTTCACCTTGACAAGCAGGCAGGTCAGTGCCAAGGAATATTAGTGTATATCTGAAAGCTGACACAAGTGGTTTTTTATCCGGCTCTGTGAGTGACGAAGTCGGCCCTCCTCTGTGGATCAGAGGAATCCAGGTGATGAATCATGTGAACTTGGTGACACCTTCATCTTTCCCCCAGTAGCACAATGAGCTTGATATAATCTAGATTGTCTCCATGACGACTCGGTGAATCGTCATAAAATGTGGAACAGACATTGACGGTTACCTCAGTACGTGTCTTTAAGAATTTTGATGATCCCTAAACTTTGCCTCGGGTGCCATAATTGGCCTGATACTTTGGTTTATGACCTAATACCTGAACAATCTATGATATTCAATTGTGGATAATTATTTGCGCTTAACAACACAGTTAGTGTTAAATGATGTATTGAGCTGAAATCATTACTCTGCCTACGTGCAGATGTAGTCACACCCCAGTGGAATAAAAGTATAATAAAAGTGCCTGTAGGCTAACACAGGTATTTGTATTCACTCAGTATCATTAAATAATCATATAACAATTTAAAATAGATAGAATGTTTATAATACGTATCTTATCAACATCATATTATAATATTGTGTAAAGGGGAGATTACTATTTTTTCCTATCTGGTCCACACTCCAACAGTAGGTAATAGTATTTAGTAGTATTTTGAGAGTAATGTATTTACCGCAAAAGTAACAAAACACAGTAAACAAAAATACATTATATTTATTTATTTTAACTTCATAAAATTCTAACCCTAACCCCCTTTTCTAACACATGTTCTAACAACTGTTTGTGTGTAGTTTCTGTATCTCATGTTTGCCTGTTTGTCTAAATAACAGCTACACAATTAAGCATTTTGTGCTTCATTACAGCTGTTGGCTTTGAAAGAGATGCACAGTGTGTGTGTGTGTGTGTGTGTGTGTGTGTGTGAGTGAGTGTGTGTGTGTGGAGGAGGTGGGTGTCCAGTGCATGCAAGCGACTGTTGCCTGTTGTTCTCTGTTCTCCTGCAGCTGGAGACTCTGGGATGCATCAGGAGAATAAACGATCTGTTCAGAAGACACAGGCTGAAAGTGACTGAGGACGATCGGCACAGAAACAAACCAGAGTGGAGCAGAGTAAGTATCAAACAGCCTCAGGGATCTTTTAATGAAATTGGTATGAAGGCTTCGTCTTGTGTGTTAGGAAACATGCATGTGCTTTGTATTTTTATCATCTTTTTTAGGTGCAGCGTGTTCTGTTCTTTGTAGCTGCTGATATTTTACATTTTCAATCGTATGCAAATTCAGCCCTCATCTACTCACACCGTGCAGCCTCCACTGAAAAGAAACTGAATCCAAACTGAATTAGCATTTTACTACATCCCATACATTTTGGTTGAATGTGCTAAATACATTTTTTGGTTGAGTGCTTGAGGTTGTAGTCGTCGTGTGGACGTTCATCAGGACGACGAGGACAGAGACAGAAACTGCAACCGAATAGAAATTCTATTGTTTCCATATATTGCTTGATTTGCCTAAAAGGAAAACAAGTGTTGTGTAATTCAAATTCAAGCTTAAGTCATCAACAAATAACAATATAAATATCTTCTGGAGAAGAAGAGCAGAACTTGCATTTAGCTTTTCAACATGTTGAGGGATATCGTACCATAACATGAAGTTTGTCACATGCAAAGTTCCGCATGGTGCAGAGTAATGTACCTGATCAGGATGAGAGGCGCTGATAAAAACATACTAATGACATGCTAAACAGTGTAAATCATCTGGTGTGAGTCAAACAAATACACCCACAGGCTCTCACCATTATGACAGTGTAACCAGCCATTAGCTCTACTGGACCAATCAAGCAATTCACTGATGCAGCTCAACAGTGATGACTAATGTACTAATGTAGCAGATCAAGTTTTTTTATTGCTTTTGGATGTTGTGATTTTTTTTGTCATGCATACTGATATAGGGTCTGGTGACTTATTAAAAGAGTGCTCATGTACGGATAATATGATTTTGGGAATTGTTGGTAAAAGCAAATCATATTGTTTATACATTGTTTTACTTGTTCATATGTTTGAAGTAATATAACAACAAACTGTAACTCTCTTGGCCTTAAAGACCATGAAAAGATAAGATTTAACTTTAAGTTGAGTGCCAACATCCACTTGTTTTTATGCCCATTTTCTGTAATTGAGTGGAAACCATAATAATAATAAAAAATAGAATAAAATGAAATAAAACGTTATAATATAATGTGGGAATAAAATAAAAAGTGGCCACCAAAACATCAGATCTTTGGAGAAAATGAATACATGAAATACACATTTTTAAATGCGGTCAATATATTCACAATTCAACATCCGTTGCTTTTATTGCACAGTTTTTGCCTGAAAACACGCTGTACTGAAAAAAACAGGGGCCTTCTGACATTCATCGATACATATTTATTTTCATCCCCTTATGTGTTTCTTCTGATTTACTTGTACATTTATAAGCTGAATTTGTGGCACGTTCAAACACCGAGGGATCAGTCCCTACATGGCCACAGTGAGGATCATGAAAGCCTATATGATCAGACGGCGAGCTGTCCTCGCAGCGACCAATAACTGATCTTCACAGTACAAAGCTCCGCAGCCTCTTTTCATGTCACTTTCATTGAGTGAAGGGTCACAGTGCGAGCTCTATAAAGTGGATGGGCCCATTCAAGGGACTAAAGAGGACAAAGCTGAGCTCGCTGCGGTGCCACGGACTCACAACCAAAATAGGAATCAAGCAAAGGGAGAAAAAAGAGGAGGGGGGGGGCATTAAGAGCAAGAGAGAGAGAGAGAGAATAAATTCATCTGTGGAATACATTTGCTGCAAACTGATCAAAAGTGAATCCATGCAAATGAGCTGTGGTATAAGATGTGGTAAAGATGGTAAAGAACAATTTCTCTTGAATCTGTGTCTTTTTCGTGGGAACCCTGTCCCAGCCGACACCATGGAGGAGGCTGCATGGTGGTTTCCTCAGGCCTCTCAGGGAGCTCTGAAGTAGGATGCATGTGTGTGTCTCCATCTGGACGCTCCCACAGATGAAGTCCTACCTCTGCTGCCTCGTCCTGTCCAGCCTGGCCGTCTCATCCCAACTGGGTGAGTCTGTCTTTTTCAGTCCAGCCACCAGATGAATTTGTTGCTAAGCTGTACATCAAATATAAATGTGCGTTTCTCATTATTGTGTGTTCCAGGTTTGGAGGATGTTTTCTTCAGTCCCCAGGACCAAACAGTCAGAGAAGGAGACGCTGTTTTCTTCAGGTGTGTGTCCGGGGAAAGTTCACCTCCTGCCGGCGTCACCTGGCTCAAAGACGGGAAGGTGGTCAACAGAGGAAGACAGATTCAGGTAAACGCAGTGATGGACAACACCCGCAGACTAATTCCCTTAAAGCAATAAGTCAAACAATTACCAGTCTAAACCGTTTCAATCAGAGCAAAACAAAGATGAAAACCAGAACTTCATGTGTTTTCTGGTTCAGGGTGAGTATGGTGGTGGTCACCAGAAGAAAACCTCCGGCACGCTGCATCTTTACAACGTAACATTAGAGGACGATGGGACGTACGTTTGTGTCACACACAATCCTTCACTGAACATCAGCAACAACAGCAAAGCAGCAAAACTAACTGTGCAAGGTGAGTTCACATGTTATTATGTTGTTTTCAAACAGATTATGCATAGAGACTCAAAAATGTTGAGTTTACTGTCAAGTCGAAAACCAGAAAAGCATAAAATCCTGACATTTCAGAAGCTAGAAACAGTAAATAATTATTAAATTATTAAAAGTGACCCAAATTATTATTCATAAAGTTGCTAATTGATTTTCTGATTGATTTATTAACTAATTGTTGCAGCCAATGCCACTCATAACATTTATTTTGAGAGTTAATTCTTCGAATTCTATTATTCTCTTAAGTTAAAGTCTATATTAAAAGGTAAGAGAAATTTTACACATTGCCTGACTCTTTCTCATTTATTGACCTTTTTGCAGCGGTGTTAATTTCTCTTACGTCTGAGTGTCCGTCTGTCTTGCAGGGGTTCCCAGACGGCTGCAGATCGTCCAGGGCCCTGACAACATCACCGTCGCCATGGGAACCGAGATCTCCATGCACTGTGCTGTTCACGGCTTCCCTGTTCCCATGGTGCACTGGTTCAAAAACGGCTGCCACCTGACAAACTGCTCGGCCTCGTTCAGCCTGCACAACAATGGACAGCTGCTCACATTCAGGTCTAACACTGCACGGGACCAGAGGAATATTCATGCTTTGTTTTGCCAACGTGTAACGATGAACCGAGAAGTAAAATGAAAATCTGTCATTCAATAATCAGTTTGTATTATTATTACCGGTAAAACTACGAACATTGATGGAAACTCAGCATCGTTATACAGATACTTTTAGGTGCCAGGCTTTATGTGCCCAACCTTCCTCTTTACTGCAGCAGCACTGTGCAACTTTTTAACCTTAAACGTTCAGTGTGTAGACTTTAGTGACATCTAGTGGTGAAGTGGCATCACCTCACCCTCCACTTCCAAACATGAAAGAGAACCTGTGGTAATCATCAGTTGTCATCCAAACTCAAAAGGTGTTTAGTTTGTCCAGTTTGGACGACTGTAAAAAAAACACAATTAATACAGTTTAGATGAAACACACGAGTGAAAACATCACTAGGATTATTTTATTTTCAATTTCTGCCAATTGATCCCTTTCACTTGAAATGTAGATCAGTTAAAAAGACTTAGAAGTCATTAAAAACCAAAGTTCATCTCCAATACTCAGTGAGGAAATGTGAAGAATTCTAACCACAGTTTGGTGGATTTGTTCCATAGGTCATCATAGGTCATATCCACCGAGGTGTTGGATTGAGTTGGACTTGAACAACAACAAAAGCTGTGTTGACTTTAGGTTTTTTATATGTATAAATATATCACCACATTTCAATTAAAATGAACATACATATAGATCAAAATATCATGTGTTAAGACATAATACTGTAATTTTGATGTTTTGTCCTTTAGGCGCTGTCATACTTTGCCTGTGCAGAGTCGCAAAGAAGTTGTTTTGATTCTAATGATGTCATCATTTCATTGCTCAGGAATGTGACCCAGGAGGATGAGGGCTCATATCACTGTGAAGTATCCAACCAGAAAGAGACGATCAAGTCCCAACCGGCCTTTCTTCTTCCTGCTGGTACTGTGTTCAACATCAAACATAGATGCGACTGCGGAATGCAGCATTTTAAACAAGAAAAAAACATTTGTTTAAATGGCAAATTTAATCAGTAGTTTCTGTCTCAGACACCATTTAACTACCTGTTCTACTTTAATACCTTATAACAGGCTGTGGCTCTTTGTATCCGTGGCTTTGTCAAGTTTAGATAGATTTTTCAGTGGATAAACATGATGTTAACACTATTGGCTTCTTCTTCTGACGATGCCTTGCATATCTATCTAAAATCAGCCATTCAAAACATTATTTTTTAATTCAGCCATATGTTTAACTTTTAAAAAATTTGTTGTGAAAAGCTTTTTAAAAATGATTTAGAATATTTTAGTGCAGGTTTTATTGAAATGTGTAATTCTATAATTTAATAGTAATGATAATTTTATAATAATTTTATAGTAACATTTATATAATAACACTATTCCATAATTTGTTACTTGTTATGTAAGTCTCTTGTGAAAAAAGAAAGTAAACAGTAAAGAACCAGAAACTGGATAATAGACGAAAACTTGCATTAATGTGAACAGTGCAACAAGAGACTGTAAAAAAAACACAAATACTGGAAACACAAATGAACTTGAAGCAGCACACACGCTGTGTTTCCAGAGATGGACTGGAGTTTTGAGCAGCAGCCTGTGAACCAGACGGTGACGAGGGGGGAGAACGTCACAGTGACCTGCAGACCTCCACACAGCCGACCTGCAGCTCAGGTGTCCTGGTTCAAAAACAACCAGCTCCTCACCCCCACAGCTCCTGATGCTGTGCTGCCAAGTGGAGACCTCTTCTTTCACAGGTGTGTGTGTGTGTGTACGTTCTATGCATATGTGTGTACTTAAAACAGTATGTGTATATCTAGTAATGCATGTGTGTAAATGCATGAGTGTGAGTTTTTGTGTTGCGCTATGAAGTCAAGTGCATGACTCTAAGCATGCATAAATACCTTTTCAGTGCTATCAATGATGGGCTGTAACATGTCAGTATCCACGTGGAGGTGGATGGAAAATATTATGTCATGGGAGCTGTCAATGTGTGTGTGTGAGTGGTGTTGTTGACTTTGTTCTCTCTGCAGTATTCAGGAGATTGACAGTGGGAGTTACTTCTGCAGAGCCTCCAACATCCACCTGCACAGATTCCTCACCTCCAGGCGAGCCACGCTAACCGTGCTGGGTAAGTGTTGGTTCCTGGGGGCCGCTGTAAACGTCTCTGTGACCAGAACCAACAGTGTTTTAGTTGTGTGTTCTCGTCCTGGCAGCCCCTCCCTCAGTGACACTGTGGCCCCAGCTGCTGACGGTGCCTATGGGTGCCCGGGTGCTGCTGGAGTGTCAGGTGTCAGGTCACCCGTTACCCACCATCAGCTGGATCAAGAGAGGCCACTCCAAGCAGACGGGAGGCAAGGTGGCTTTAGGGTGAGTTAACAAAATACTTATAATACTAACAGAACCACACGAGGTGGTGTAACAATGGCCTCACAGCGTACGACCATTCACGTCTTTCTCACGCAGACTGAAAAACGCCACCCTCCACATCCCCTCAGCCCGGAGCTACGACGAGGGCGTGTACGTGTGCGAGGCCTCAAACCCACTGGGCCACAGCCGCAGCACAGCAACGCTGAGAGTTGCTGGTAACTTTTACACCAACATACTGCGAGAGAATGAACTTTAATTCATGATCAGCTCCTCAACTTGCTGAGTGCAGAGTAAACAGGTTTCTAATGAACATTTGTGATGCCTGCCAAGTATTTTAAGAGCTGCACTTTTTCACTTTACCTGTCAAACAATACTTGGTCTATTTTAAAAGGCCTTTGACATTAGATTGTGTTTGTTTTAGTACTTTCTTAAAATCCTATAGTGGACACTTGGAGTCTGTCGCCATTCTAATGCAAAAGTAAATTGTGTGAATCAGTATAAAGGTTCATACTATGTGTTTATGTAAGGCAGGGTTTTCACAATTTTAATAAAGTAGCCCTGAACAAAGTGAAACACTGACAAATTAGTTCACTAAAACACATTTCAACAGGTTGTAACAACATCTGATCTTTTTTGGCTGAAAGGCAGAATATGACTCAGTTTTTCTCTTCCTCTTCCCAGTGAGCCCCGTCATTGTGAACTTTGCAGGTCAGCTGAGCTGCAGGGTCGGGACGTCCGTGGTCCTCCCCTGCAGGGCTGTGGGGATTCTCCCCATCATGTACACGTGGACCAGAGGCCGAGCAGAGACACAGTCGCCCATCAGTCCCTCTGAGGACACACACATTGATGGTGAGTGGCAGTTAGGCCTCAGTCTAAGTCCGCCCCTGCTCCCTGTAACATCTGGAATGTTTTACTGCTGTGTAGAAGATGGAGCTCTGCATATTTCAAATGTGCAGTGGCCTGATGGAGGCGAATATTACTGCGCCGCTGAGAACCGAGCAGGACGACAACAGAGACGGACCATCCTCACTGTCACAGGTTCTTTGACTTCGATATAATATCCTGCTATATACCAACTAATTTGATAATACCATAGACTATATATAAAGAGGATAATACAAAATACTTTTTTAATATTTGTATCTTAAACTTTGAAACCCATTCTCTTCATTCATATGATGAATACCATATTTACACAAACACTGTTGTATCACAGTATTCTCCTGTGCTCTGTGCTCTGTCCTAAGATGAAGATCCTCCAGCTGATAGAGGCCAACAGACACCACTGGTTTTATCTGATGTGAGTAATCACATTGTGAAAGTCTTTGCTGTGGTTTGTGTGCTCATACCAGTGGTGGAAAGTTACTGAGTACATTTTCTCAACTAGTACTTTGAAATACTTTTCCCCATTTTATGCTATTTTATACTTCCACTCCATGACATTTAGTTTTATGTGCATTCAAAACAATAAAGTAGCAGAAAATAGCTCCACCAGTGTTGACCTGCTTATTACACATTAATGCATAAGTAATAACAACTTAATAACAACATACATATTAATATATCTGTCTTAAAGGCCATATTTTATATTAATAAAGGATTTAAGTACGTCTTCCACCACTGGGTGGCATTATTTTGCTTTTAAATCGGTCTGTTGACTCTATGTACAATGTTTTATAGTTGGTCTCAGTCCAGAAGCTGTGAATTATTTTCGATTGTGCTTGTTTTATTTCTGGTGACTTCCCTTTGTCAATGTGTAACTGTTCTGATAGATGTGTCTTAATACCTGATTATGACTTGTGTTGTGGATTAGTTCATTTCATCTTGTATTAAAAATTGCCTCTCCTGAAACTAGTCTTTGTTTTTATGTTTTCTAGAGCATCAGCACGAACAAAGAGCTGCCGGTTCACAGTGACTCTCTGACAAAACATCATCAGACCACACGTAATCCATATGTAGAGGAGACACCGCATGAGGAAACCACATGTATGTACTTTTACAGCTTCAACCATCATTTCTATGACGTTCTATAAATTGTAACAAGTTAGTATTAGTCAAAAAAATTCACGTGCTCTGGTAGCAACATCACCAAAAGACAAATAATCACACATGTTGAATCAAACCCCATTAGCAAACAAAGGTGAACATCAGCTTTGTGACCCAGTCTGTCTCAGTCCCTCGATACAACAGGGAGGGTGATGTGGCCGATGGAGATGTTGGACCTGAACAAACCTCACAAAACCAGTTTGTGTCAGATAACACAGTGTTACCTTTTTGTTTGAAATAACTTACTAGCTATCAATATGACTGATTATTATAAACTATTGCAAAAATTTAAAAGAAAAAGTTGTAGTCTTTTTCACTTTCCATTTTCCAGAAATCCAGAAATCAGGACTTGAGTCAGCCTGGTGCTGGACTTCAACACTGCCTGTAGTAATTATAGTCTCCATTTTTTACAGGATTGTTTTGATTGTTTTCACTTTTCAGGCTCCTCGTCGATCTGTGAGACTACAACAAATGCAGCGACCACATTTTCTCCACTTTCAAGCGGAGCGGTGGCCGAACTAACAATGTCACGGGGATCACATCTTTCACCACAGCACCTGATTCAGCCAACAACCAATCCAACCCAGCTGTTAGCCACACAGATGCAGCATCCTGTTTTGACACCTCCTCCACATCCCCACTTTCAGTCAGTCGACCACCCCACACCAACAGTGACTGATGCACCAGTAACACACAACCAGTCATTGTTAGTCGCCAGAAGCCACCAGAAAGTAGAAGTTTTGAGTTCAACGCTTCAGTATCAACTCACTGAAAGTCAAGTCCAATTGGCTTCATCACGTACAAACTTTCCTCATCAAGTCATTGACGAATTATTGACATCACCTGATTCTCCGGGCTCTAATATCCATGCTGGGTCTGTAGCCAGTCAAACCACAGAGCCTGTCGCTGAAACGTCCCCGACTCAACCACCGTCAAAGCTTCCAGTGAGTGGACCACTGGGCTTCCTCAAGTTTGATTCCTATCTGCAGACTCCAGCACTGAATCCTGCAACCCAAACTATCTCAGGTTCAGTCATCCAATCATCTCACAGTCAGTCTCATCGGATGGTTACAGAAAGTCCATTTTACCAATCCGACCAGGAGCCAACCACAACCCTGATATCTCAAACCAAACTGGAACCCCCAAGTCACCTTCTACATCCACAGTCCTCACCAGCCCCCTCACAAACACCTCACACTCATCCTCTGCAATTCTTTCGTTTTTTACCCAAGTTCCATCTTGAGCTGCTAACAACCGAACCTCATCTGCTTTCCACACAACCTCCACCTTCTTCGATCACCACACCTCAGACAGACCAGGTTCAATCTTCAACCACTGAACCATATCCAACCATTTCTACACTTCCTCAAACCCAACATCCACCATCTCCAACACAACATCCACATCCCTCAATCTCAACCATTCACCCTCATGGTCAGACCTCGGATCCTTCACCTCTGGACCCTGAGATTCCCATTGTCCCTCAGTTAAACATATCCGATCAGGCACAACCTAATGTTACTCAGCAAGGTGACCCAACTAAATCAGTGAACAACACCAAGCTTACAGAGTGGCTGAAGAGGAACACCTCTCAATCCCCCATGACCAGTAATGACGCCAGGTAGGTCAAGTAAAAGTTGAACGATGGGTGTTTGAAGGTAGAAAACAGCCAAGCAACGTGATGTTACCTCTATTCGCTTTGTACACTCCAGAGTGACGCAGCAGTCTCCCTCATGGCTGCCCCTGGTGGAGAAACATGACATCCCCATTGTTGTGGGAGTGGGGGTATCTTTGGCCTTCATCTTCATCACTGTAACCTTCTATGCAGTGGTCCAGAAGAATGAAGCTGCACCGATAAACCGAGCAGGTCAGACACTCTTAGCTGCTCCCTGCATCAAAGGTCAGGAACCACAAATTCTACCTAATAAATATCTGATTTAATTCGCTTAAAGCTAAATTATATTCCCTTGACAGCTCAGAGGAATGTGGGAGTTCCCGAACGAACCACTGAACGTCGGGCTGCAGGTCGTACATATGAAAACAGGTGAATACGCCATTAAATGTAGGACACAGGTTCTTACAATGTGATCTTGTTGGCCTCGCTAAACCGGAGCTTTGTGTGTCTTGCACAGAGCTTTTGAAGATGACGACTGTGTGGCAGTGATCGAACAGAGCCCCAACACGTCAGACACCCGAGCCCGACCTCCAGGACCCAGCCTGGTCACGGTGCAGATGGAGCCCACGTTTAAGGATCTTCAGGAGGACACGCAAGCCGCTCTGGACAACCACTCAGTCACCGTGGAGACTTATCCTGAACCCATTCTCGACACAAAGGTTTGATAACAACAGACTGAACTTCCAAGTTATCACTCAAAGTTTAAAGTAATCACAAACATCATGTCACTAGGTTACAACTTTAACATGGTTTTAACAAAACCATACACGGCATAAACAGCAATCTTGACTTGTGAATCTAGAAAAAAAGAGAAGTAGTAATAGAGATAGATTAGAGACTAACGATGCTATTTACTGCTCACTTGCCTGTATGAAGCCAATTGTGCAAATGTTCATATATAAAACTAAAGGTAATATTTTTTGGTTCCCAAGCTTTTTAGTCTTAGACTTTGTTGATATGTATATGATATGATTTTTACTGGTCCAATAATTTAAACCGTGGCAGAGACAGAAAGTGGAAGTTTGAAATGAAACAAGGTTGCTACTGACTGAGCTGCAAAACCACATAAATTGCCTCATGCGATGTCACTGCAGTCTGAAGACTAAAAGTTTGAAACTGAAAAAAATATGTAAGCGTGGACTTACGACACCACATGAGTTGCTTTTTTAACCATCCTCTTTGGAAGTTGAGTTGCATTGTGGGTAATGAACAGGAAAAAGAATGTGCAGATTAACAAAAACATGTTACATCTTGATCTGCTGCATTTTGTTTGTGTTGCATATGTTTGATTCATGTTTACTATTTCAACTTTCCATTGTGTGTCCAACATTAGAGGTGAAATGCTGAATTGCAGGAGCAGTCATTTCGATAACATGCTTTTATAGTTAAACAATAATGAAATGAATAGTAAGAAGTGCATTTCTCACTGTTTCAGATTGATCCGGAGGAAGAGAAGCGCTACAGTCTGTCCCAGCCCAGCATCCAGCTGCAGAGCTCTGAGGACTGGACCAGTAACAGAGGAGACGACCTCGGCCTGTGCCATGATGCCTTGCCTCCTCCGTCCTCCTTACCTTCCCGTTCCCCTTCCCCCTCTCCACCATGCAGACGTGAGGAGGGCCTGCGCTCCTCAGTGACCCTGCAGAGTGCCGAGCGATGTGTGGCACCGATCCACCACAGCCTCAGCGTCTCTCATGGAAACCCTCCCCTGCTCCTGTCCCACCACGTCTCCTTGGGCCTCACTACGGTCGCTGTCGATGTACATTTTTACCCAGCGGCCACTGCTTCGACGGCAGGAGGCTCTAGTTCTCATATCAGTACAGTGTCCACGTCCACTTCAGTGACTGCACCGCTCTTCAGTCCTCCATTAGTAAACAGCCGGGAGAGCAACCAATCGACTGCCAGATCTCATAAGTAGTTACAGAATAAGACATCAAGTCTGAAACATCCTCAAATGACCGAACATTTACAACTGTAGCTATACTCCAATGCCTGTGATGAGAATTAGTTTGATACGAGATACTGTATTTAGAGTATTTTTATTTACATGTTTCTGAGTAAAATGATTGTGTGTGTGTGATGTGTGATTCACATGTTTACGAATTGTTGAGTGTTCGCGTTCATCGGACAATTTAAGAAGTCAGTCGTCTTGTTGCCGCTTCTCACCCACAACTAGAGATTTCAACTTTCTTAATCAACAAACAACCACCTAACAAAACAGAAAGACATGAACCATCTTTTCAATCTGTTGAATTATTCCTTTAAAAAGCACATTTTGATATTAGCATCCTCATCTTTTTGTTGATGTGTATTTCACAGCTTTAGCACGGCACTTTTTAAATATTACTGGTTACATTAATTCACGTCAACTACAGCTTTACCATAAATCGTCCTTCTTTCTATTGTTTTAAGTCTTTATTTTCTTAATGAACGTGAAAGAGAAAATGTGCATGTGTAGCCTGTTGTCGTATTGATTTTATTTATAATATATGTAGGAGACACTTCATATGATGTAACTGGTTATTTCAAGTAAACGTGTTGTACAGTAGAGACCATTGAAGTAAAGCAGCCAAGGATACATCACTCTGCAATATTTGTGAAACAGCTTGTTTCAGTGACTCTCACTCGTTCTCTTTAAAGCTAATTGACTGTTAAACCTTCTTTTTTTTTTACAAACCAAAGGAGGGTCGAAGGGGCTGAATCAATAAACACATAGATAACACAACCAAAGTCCTGTGTAACATTTTATTCATGTACCTCATGGGAGACTCATTCTAAAAATAAAGTATCATTTACTGCAGACATGTTTTATTGTAAGAAGCACTTCATCAAAAACTATAAGCATGTGCTCTAGACCTCTGGCTCTTGACCCTAGCTGGATCTATATCCATTATAACAAATGTCAAGATGGTTTTGAATGAGCGTTTCTGACGTCTGGAACAGGATCTTGATGTTTTGGTTCGGTTCTGCACCAACAACCTCCTGAAATTGTTTTGTTTTGAGTCCCTGTGCACCAACCACACAGCAAGATAATCAACAATGTTCAAAATATCGCCCCCAGTGGTGCCAGTAAAGACATTAGTGCTTCATCCAGACATGCACATAACAGGAATTCATATTTGCATCCTGCTGTAACTTACACTTGATTTGTCGAATGTTTTTTCCTTTCTTTACCAGCAGCAGCCTACATTCAGTGTGACTGTTTTCATGAAGCAGCAGTTTTTGGTTTCATACTTCAACAGTTGTAGCCATTAAATGTACACATGAAACTCTTTCTAACATTTAGGAAATGGACAGAACCACAGCACTGTGTGACCACGTTTTCACACTTCACAGTGTTGCACCACATTCTGCATCCTGCCAGTGAGTCTCTGTGCTTTTCTCAATTCAGATTTGTGTAGAAACTCACAAGACAACTGCACATACAAGGCCGGCTGCAGCCAAAACATGGCTCTGCAAAATGACCTTTTATTATTCAATAAAAAGAGCTGCAGATTTTTGTTTACTATAATTCATATGAAATCTTATTATTTTATCTTCAGTAATTTGATTTTTGTGCAGTATTGACATTGTGAAAAAAGGGACAGTGAAAGAATAACAAAATAATCACAGTCAGTTATCAGAAACTCGTCAAAATCTATTTTATTGATCCACATACATTTTCCCTTTAAATTATAATCCGCTGTAATTGCAGGAGTTAGACCTGCTTACATGTAATCTGTAATAAACTAATTGTGATGTTGAAGTCGTACATCACAAGGTGAATATTCGTTAAAGTTCAGAAGATGGTTTCCTTGGTTTTGCCTCCTCCTCACCTCGTGGAACATGGAAGTCCACGTATGGACACCACTTGGTGTTGAGACACACCAGTTTCTTCAAAGTGGCCGTATTGACGATGTCGAAGCCCTTTTCCCCTCCGAACGTGCTCGGCTTCCAGTACACAGGGGAGCAGATGGGGTTCCCCAGCAGGCCTTTCAAGGAGAAGGGAGCCCCCATCTCCACCATGCTCTCACCAAATATACCGTTATGACGAGCTTTCTCCAGCAGGACTCCGGTGTAAAACTCCAGAGCATCGATGTCCCCGTAGAGTTCCTCCAAACCTCTCGCCATTTCTATGTCGTCTGTTCGGGGGAAAGAGTTAACAGCCGTTATTTAATTTACCTTTACGATAATGTTATAGTGTTCTTGAGATTCTGGTTTGACTTTCTATTCTTCGTCATGTCCATATTTCTGGATTACATATATAATGACTGACATGCTATTCCCTGTTGAAGATGATGATTTAATTCTTCCTGTAATGTTATAATGCGTCAAGCCAAATTTGCACATTGTGAAGCAGACCAGAAAATACCCATTTTTAATAAATTTGAAAATGAAATTAGATTAATAAAGGCAAGAAGCTCTCAGAAGGACGGAAGGTTTCTGTATCTGCAGAACGACTCCTGCTCACCAGTAAACTCATAAAAAGAGGTGTATGGCTTCAGGTTAAACGCCTTCCTGTATTCATTGAAGGGCTGCACACGTGCCGCTCTGGACTCTTTGATCACCATCTCCGCCACTTTGAGAACAACTTGATGAGAGTTGCGACCTCCACCGACCTGACAGAAAAACACAGAGAGAACAATCCACTCCGGTGAGGTTATACTTCCTCTTGTTCAACGGGCACCAACAGACAATAATCCACGTTGTGTTCTCAGTTCTCAGCAAACGGAAACATCACTTTGCATGAATGTGATGCTGCTGAAAGATTGTATCTGAGAGCGTCATGTGTCAGTCGATTCAGGGAGGTGGTATAGGGGGAAGTGTAATGTGTGTGGGTTTAAGAAGACAGTGGTTTAATGGTTATAAATACCTGTTGTGTCACACGTAGCAACATCTCTGATCGGAGTGAGAGATACTCCCAAAATGAGCAGAAGAAGAAGTCATGTTACCTTCTATTCTCTGTCTTCATGGGATTCTAGTCACTATAAGTTCCTGTTTATTATCTTTAGGACATGTTAGACTCGAAAATGTTCTAATTTGGTTTGTGAGAGGTGTTACTCTTGCTGTAAGATCCTTTTCACAAACTAATGTTTGCATCCAGAGGGTTAAGGGGCTGTTAATGAGGCGCAACCCAGCGTATTTCAAGCAAAAATTAAAAAAACTCCTCTGTGGGATTTTCTGTCATGTACAGTATCTATTTCATTGTGGCACATGAAGGTCTAATGAGTCAGCTAATTTACATTTTCTCCAATCGGCTATGACATGATTCAACTTTTATTTTTAAAATCCGAAAAGTCCTCCCCTGTTTTCACTTAAAACTTGTGAGCATGTGTTTTAAAGATGGCGGCCAAGGCCCAAACCATTTAAAACGAGCTGAAGATACATTTGCAGGTTTGTTTTAATGCTGCTTGATGTGCAACTCATTATTTGTATGATGGTAGAGGATGGAAACAGAAATAATTTAACAAAATGCTGCTTTCATTGGTTCTATAATATAGTTGAGTATGGTGGTAATATTGTATCATTCAGTTGTTTACATGAGACAAGTTCTCGTGACTAACAAAATAAATTAAACTGACAAGGCTGCAGTTGCATTTTAGTTTTGGCCTCTTAGGCTGTGGTTGCGCTACCTGTCCTGCAGACTGTCGAGAGAAAGCATCCACCAGTTTCTCCACCCCGTAGTGCATGAGCATAGAGGTGTTATACAAAAACTTGGAGTAGGGGATTTCATCTCCGTCGATGAGGAAGCTGTCGGGCATCAGCGGGTGCCAGTGGTAGAGATGGCAGAACTCCATGGCGATGCGGTTGCTGTACTGAAAACGCACATTGAAGAGCAGGGAGGGATCAAACTTGAGCTTCAGCAGGTAACCGCTCAGGTGCTGCACGTACTCTTCTATGATGATCTTGATGATCTCGCCTGGATGGAGAAAATAAAGCCAAACTCAGCCAAACTTTATTAAAGTGGAAATCCAAATGTATTCTGTGTGACGAAGAAAAGCTTCATATCCTCATATCTGAAAAGTTAGAAACAACAAATTACCAATTCCTTTTTAAAAATATAAAGCTTTTCTGTCTTTCTTCACATGGACGGTACTGAAAAGACCAAAACAATCTGTAAAAGAAGATTTGCCAACTCCGACACAAACGTTTGCCTTGGAACTGTATTTCAATCAGAAGAACAAGCAGCTCAAGTCGAGCACTTCTCCCTTTGTTCGCTCCTCACCGATGAGGATGAGTCTGGTGGTCTGGAAGAGCTGCTCGTCGTCCCAGGTGGGATGTTCGGCCTTCAGGATGTCGCAGACTCTGTTGTGCTCCCTCAGCCACACGGTGGAGTACATGGTGAGACCCGGCAGGATGCCAAACAGCTCCTGACCGATCACCAGACGCTGCTGAGGAGGAACACCTTTAGGGTAGACCATGTGCACGGGGACCTCAGCTGCTGTGGGAAGGTACATCTCCCCATTAACTACCTGTGAAAACACAGAAAACACAAGAACCATTAATCATGACAGAACAACATATCACCTCCCACTGTCCAGAAATGAAGCTTAAATATCCCAGATAAGAACAGACAATGTTTATATTCCCCATGAACTCCCACCGATAAAACTCTTGTCATCTAAACATGTGATATAAAGTGGAAATAATCTTCTCATCCAACTCTGTAAAGAAAATTAAAAGCTTGAGTAAATTTAACAACCTGATATTTCAACTTTCCATCTTTGTGAAGCCGGAGTTGAAGCTGTCGCGACAGATTGTCTCCGTAAATATTACTCGCATCCACCTGAGTGAGTGAGAGAAACATACATTCGGTAATAAAATCAATAGTGAAACATATTCACAGTCAACAATGGTGGCGACACGTGCTTTGTTCTCACTGCTCAGTAGGTTTTATAGTTGCTGCTGAAGACACAGCGTCAGTTTGTATCTCACCCCGTGTCCTAAAGCTTTGGTGAAGCCAACTTCAACGCTGTGGTCGGTCTTGAAAAACTGGTGAGTGAAGTGTTGAGCCATGAAGGCAAACATCAGATTGGTTCCCTGGGGGTCGGGCCTGAATTTGATTCTTTTAAAGAAACGCTCGCTCAGCTCTTTGGGATCCGGGAGAACGGGTTTACCTGTGAAGGAAGAAACATTTCAAAGATTTCCTCAGAATCATCAACATATTATTCAAAACTCTGCCATCGTTTGGAATTTTACATAAACTTATATTTACATATAAGTTCACAGTGGTAGTGTGAGTGTCACCTTTAGTTCCCATGGGCAGAGGACAGTCTTCAGGCACAGGAGGGAGGATGCGGGTGTAGTAGGACATGTTGTAGTAGCTCTCCCAGTTCAGGTAACCATATTTGGTGTTGTAGGTCGGAGGACTTGGAATAAGATCACTTCTGACTTTAGGAAAGAGGTGAAAATATGTGGTTTACTACAAGTATATTATTTGTGTATTTCCCATGAACCACCATGTGTTGACATATAGTTGATCCCCTGTTAAGTAGCCTGATGTTTTGGGGATACAAGTTATAAAATGCAAATGATTTTGTGATATTGTTTTGCTCTTGATGATCCTGCTGCTTTGATATTTTCCCCCTATCACCCAAAAGTCTATTCATCCACAGCTGAAAATAGTCCCCAACACATGCAGTAATAAAAACTACAGTGGAAATATGTTTTAAGGTTTTTTTTTTATCATACTTATAGAATGTAAACTATATACATCTGTGGCCTGTTTCGAAATATGTTGTTCATTAACAATAAGGAACAAGGAAACAATGAGCTCTGGGTAAAGTGAGAGTGACACAGATTGAACCTTTAACTGTGATCACAGGCACACAGCAAGTCAAAGTGAGAACATGCAACATTTAGCAAAGGAAATGTCGATGTTTATTTAAATCAGTTCCTCTTATGGGCTCAAAATATCGTTTGCAAATGTGGGCGTGCACATTCTCCTTCACACAAACTACAGCAGGAAAACACATTTCACATAACTAAAAATAAAAAATAGCTTTAATAAATGCAATATAGAACTAGATCAAATAGTAAAAACTATTACGAGTCTGTCTGTGACGCTGCTGAGTTACTAGTTTAAGTTTGATCTCATCACCTACCTGTCAGCACCAATCTCATGAAGACGTCCTGCAGGAAGGAGTTGTTGACCAGGTCCCAGAACCACTGGAAGTGGGTGAGGAAGTAGTGAACCATCGTCGGCCTCGGCTTCAGCATGAGACGAATCCTGGTCCAGAGCTCAGCTACATACAACAATTAAGAGTAAACAACTTTAATAGTGAAATATTATCTTTAGCATTTCTCAGTTAGTCCCTTATTAACGTTTCATCACCATTAATAAGAAAAACCATTGGGTTGCTTGTTCGCCCTCGTCCAACATTCACCATTCATTAAAGATGATTTAAAATGACTGCTATTGTCGTAATGACTTGTTTGTCAGATTGTGCAATTTTTCATAACCTTTCTAACCAAAAGTTGTTCACATTTATAGCTGAACATTGCGTGAACAACCATTTATGATACGTTTGATGTGTCTTTTAAATATCAAATGTTTAAATAGGTTTCTGCTGATCCCTCTTTCTGAATGTTGGGCAACAAGGTAAAGGCAATGGATGTATGGATGTAAGTAGAACATTCACTTACGAACAGTGCAGTTTTCTCCATAGAAGCCAGTGCGAGTGCAATCACATCTGTAGTGTTCGGAACCAAACCTCCCACACACTCCTGAGTTCCGACACGGGTAGTAACAACAGGGATTCACTGCAAACAGGGACAAGGATATCTTGCTTTGAGTGAATGAGAATTATAAGGGACAGAGATGTGACCCTGGAGTGTGTCACAGTATGAAGGAGATACATCAAATATCAAAGCCTCTGTATGAATTCCTGTTAAACCTGTCACACAACTAACAGACATTAAATAACTTCACAGAGAAACAAAACCGCCGTGACGAGATACAAACATGTTGCAAAGAAATGCAAATAATTACAAGGATGCAAATAAATGCAACTGCCATAAAAGTGAAATGGCTGCCAAGAGAGTTCATCAATACAGACAATTCCCAATAAATCTTTGACTTTAAAGTTAAATAAAACCCTAAATGCTGATGTTTGTGCATGAGAGAGAATCTCTGAAGCTGCAACTGATCAAACTTGTACTGGGTGTAAATTCAAAAGTTTATTGTTTATTGTCAATGTGTGTAACTGTGGATGCATGAAGGCTAAAAAGCATTTTGCATAGAGCTGTCTGACACTGAAAACAGGTTCCACACTGCTGCTGCTGCCTGTACCCCCCTCACTTACCACCAGCCCATATCTTTATTTGTCTCTGCAGTTGTACTACGACTTCCTGAGATGAAGTGACGCTGCAGCTTCTTCTTCCTCATTAGCTGGAAGAGACGACAGATAAGCGAGCCCCCCCCTGCTCGCTCAACCCACAGACGTGTTCAAATGAAAACGTGCGTGTTAAATATTATGTCGATGTTACGCAGGCCAAACTCTCTGCTTAATTTCAAACTCAGGAAGCAGAAGCATAATTATAGATCCCTCCTATAGAACTATAGGATCAAGTGCAAGTGTGGTTTTTCTACTTGCTTGTGCAATCATCCTGTGCCACTGCACTTTGTAACATTTCTATAAAAATCCACTACAGTGAAAGGTGTATATAATATACATGTTTTTATTATATTGCCTTTTTAAAATATTTATATTTTCCTGTCTACCTCATTCTGACCTGCCTGCTGCAGTAACAATTGAATTTCCCCGGTGTGTGGATCCATTGAGTTTTCTGCATAGTAATTATGAAAAATTAGTCTTGATTAATCACTGTAAATCTGCACTATAGTCTGTTTTTGTGACTGAAATGTCTTTTCACTTCACCTTTATTCTAATCCTATAGTGTCGTTATGCTATACCTGTCCTCTACGTCTGATTATTACCTTGAGCAAGTGGTCACCTGCTAACTAACCCAGATCCAGAATCTCTTATCATGCTTTAAAAGTCAAATGTTGGCTTTCTTCAATAAAATTATCATTCAAATAAATTACACATTTAAATGTGTAAAAGAGTAGCCACAGTTGTCAGAAATCAGAAAACAGACAAACCTACGTCTCGTGACAGAACACATAGTCAGATCATTCGGTTTATTATCATATCATCCCCGTAATCCCTAATCTAACAGTTAATCTAAACTCTGAAATTATGGTAAATTCTGCTAAAAAACCAAACTCTTACCAACACTTGAGTCTCCAGCACATGATGAAGTCTCCAGCAGCAGCAGCAGATTGACAGACACCCACATGAAGAAGATGCTAAACTCTATTTGACATAAGAACAAAGGGATTGAATATCACATAACTGTAAAAAACAAAAATCATGCTGGATACAGCAGAACAAAATAAAGGTTAAACTCACTTCTCATGATTTCCACACGCGGCTCATCTAAAGATGGATGAATAAAAAATTAAAAAATTAAATAAAAAATATAAAAAATATCTGTTTCTGGAGGACGACTCTCTTCATATAATATAAACCAACATGTTCTAACTGGCTTTATACCATCAGCTTTTGAAAATGGGCGGAAACTCTCTTTGCTCTACTTCCTCTATCTCGTCTAGACTTAAAAGTAAATTCAGTTGTCATCAAATCATTATAATTTGATCATTATTAACCAGACTTTATAGGTAAATTGTTCCCAGGATGCTATTTAAACCTATGCACTTTTTTTTTTACAATAAAATATTTAGCCTCTTAAAATAATAAAGATCAATGTGTTTTACAAGTCATTCAAATCATTAGAGGAAACAAAAACACAGAAGATGCTCCAGGAAAAACTTCACGGCGCTCTAGCTCTACCTGCTGGTAAATAAGAGAAGAACATCTTTGTCTCTCTTGCAATTATTAACAAGATATGATTCTGTTTTAAGGAGGCTCTACAGGAACAAGAGGGTTTTTAAATCATTGAAATACCTGGTACTAGCTTCTGAAATGCAAATATCGAACAGTTTTACAGTTTTCTATGATATTAGATAAATCTTCATGATCAATCATGATTAAAGAAAGCAATTAAATCGATCAATTTATTATTTGGAATAGGTGATAATGGAATAATAACCCCTTGTACAATCTTAACGAATTCACAGCATAAGTTACAATTAAAAGAGGAGGCACAAGATGGATGATGCAGGGACCATTATAGCCAGAGCTGATATTGTCTTTATTGGTACACAATTACTCAAAATACACAATCTAAATTAAATGTATTAAACTGGTCTCTTATAGATCTAAATAAATTGATTTAACTCATATGCTGTATATGTCCGATGAAATAGATTTAGATCTTTTTTTTTGCTTTTTGAAGACGTCAGCAGCTTCCTCACTGTCTGTTCATGTGAAGATGAGGAGGAGGCTGGGAAACCCCTGCAGAGGTCAGCAATTCATCACAGGAGTAACACACACAAACACTGGCTCTGCTTAGTAATCGGTCTGATTTGAAAAGGGGGAAATTAAATGTTAAAAACTGTGCTTGTTTGCAGATGAAGAGATTTATTTTTAAACAATGCAGCAGAGTTTCCAGGACCTGATATAGAGACATTATCTGAGCCAGAGCCTTGTGAGATTTTTGCCTGTTGAAGTAACTCTCCTGAGTCATTTCCTGCATACTGGAGCAATTTAAAGACTCTACAGCTTGTCTGCAGTGTCCACATGGAGATAAAGTTCAATCTTGACCGAAACGTGTTCAACTAATTCTCCTAAAATTGCTGCGTTTCTCTTTGAAGCCTCCCCGAAAATGTTTTTGAAGTTAAAACCGCTCAGAATGCCATTAAAAGTCATTTGTTACCACTGCCTTTCTAATTCCAGTTACATTGCTCATCACATTTTTTCGAGTCTCATATTCCAGCTTTCTTCCTCCTCGTCTCTTTGACATCATCATTTCTGATGAAATGTCGGCAGCTAGTTCGTTTCGCCGACCACACACCACAACTGCAGCGATAAGGTTTCTTTTCCATATCCTGTCATCTTCAGGGAGAGTACAGTGGGTGTCGTGGTCCACAGATTAAAACCAGATGAGCTCGGCCTCTTGTCACTCTCAGACCAGATTGCATCGTCTGCCAAGTTTGGTCAGGACGTCTCACAGGGTTTTCTTTAAGAGCGAGAGACGATGCAGCTGCTTCTTTCATAGAATATACGCTCCTAAAACTATACTGGACATTGTCTTCCTCCAAATGACTGAGAGAAATATATCATCTGAACTAATGATGCCCTGAAACTGTTGAAAATTTAAAAAAAAAAAGTATTTTGAGATTAAGTATAACAGCCAACATATATTCTGGTTAAAGAAATGACCTATACTGCAGCCAGCCACCAGGGGGCGATCCAGGTGATTTGGCTTCACTTTCAGGAGCTGTCATGTCCTCCATCTTTATATACAGTGTTTTCATTGGTGTAATGTGAAAAGGAATTATCATCTGACTCTACACTGCCCCCTAGCTCTATGGAGCTTCTTAGCTACTTTACTTTAGAGATTGATTAACTTTATAAACATAAAATAATCATATGAAATTAAACCACTCAATGGAATCTAAAATAAGTGGAAATTCACCTGCATCATTACAATGAAGCCTGTTGAAGATACTACTGAACCTATGTACAATACTGTAGTTTTATGATAATGCAACACTGACAGAGTAGTTCCACTTTTATATTTGAAGTACATGTTTCCAATAATGCTCACATACTTTTACTTCTATGCAATTTTAAATGCAGTATTCTCCCAATTCCCTCATATACTGTAGATTCATGTCGTCCATCTTTATTTACAATCTACTGTATGTACAAGATCCTCACTCTGTGGCTCTAAATAACAGGTTCAACCTTTCAGGGAGTTTCACGGAGACACTTGAATGTTTAAATTCATTGATGTCAGATATATGGATCTTTAAAATTTAACTTAATCTGAGAATCCTTCAGTTTTGTAATCAATATCCCAACCAGGGAACTTTGAGTGATATACAACAGACAACATGTTCCCAATAGAAAACAAAGTGGAACCCATTTTTAATATAATTTAGACAGAACATTAAACAAATCTTAAACCTTAAAACATTGAGATTTTGGCTTCATTAAATCTTGGCACCATATTCAAATGTTATCATCTTCAATTTACTCAACTTGATCTATATGAAGGAATAAGTGAGTACATGAATGCAGCTCAAATTTGTACTCCTCTCACTTAAATCCGGGCTCTTTGGGAACTGTAGGCATGTTTCAAGTGCAAACACATAAACCCTCTTGGAAACTAACTCAGTAAACTCAAAGATACTTTCTCTCTAAATGCATTTTGAAACATGTACATTAGTGTCAGGGTTTTTTTCCCCTTTCAGTGCTTTGCCTTGATCTGGTGTTTTTTCCCATAGTTTCAAGACTGTGGGCATCCAGTCGTTCTCCACTGGACGTTCAGTGTAATAACGGAGCGACCGAGCTGCAGCTTCAAACAGCAAACTGTGTTTGAATTACATTCTGTTTCCTAGACATGATTGATATGAAAAAGAATGGGACGCATCAGGAACTAATTATCAAATCATCATTTCCCGCCTTACAAGTGCCTGAAAAGGACTCGTATCCACACAGGGCTTGTCGATGTACTGCCGGCTGTCACGGTCTGCCATGCAGGCCGAGGCTCAATGCTTCCTATAGCATTCCTGATAATTGAGATCAGATGCTCCTCTGAGTGGAACCTGGACTGGGAGTAACCTGGAAGCATTTATTTTATGGAGAAGATGTTTAGTTAAGCCGCGCTCCCGCTCCAAATGAGCCTCGGCCCGGCTCTGGTGATGAATACGATTGGTGAAAGCACTGAAGGCTGGTTTTCTGACTTCTTCCTTCCACCGGGTCGGGTTGCAGATTAGCAGACTTCCTGTCCACTTGTGGAACGAGCCAGTCCAACTGACGGAGAGGGCGATGGGCGTGCAGGCGAGGTCATCATGTGTTATCTCAGAGGGGTTTTCTGACAGAGCCACACAGCGGCGAGGCCTTAACACAACCCACCAGGTTTCATTTGTTAGAAGAAGCAGTTGATTGAGGAGGAGGACAGACCCCCGGAGTCAGCTGGTGGTCCACCCAGACACTCAGTTTATTAGGTACACCTTTAGTTAAACAGTCTTATATAGCAGTCCACTAATAAATCCAACCTTTATAATGGTTATGATGTTATGATTTATGTTATAATGGACATGAGCACTGCCATGTTGTGTATTTGGAGCCAGTAGCGTTTGGGGGAGGGAGCTGCAGTATTGACGTGCCGCTCACAGACACGCCCCTTTAATCTTGAGTCAGTCTCAGCTGTCAATCATGACGTTTCACCCTATAGCATCAAATAAGTAGTTAAAAAATTTTAAACTTACCATCATTGTGATAAGAATGACCTAAAACAACGAAACCCGTCTTTGTGAAAAATAAATGTTACATGTACTTTGACTTTTTGGTTTGATCTGTGTCCAATCATCCAACATGGAGGAGGTGGGGTCTATGACCTATACTGCAGTCAGCCACCAGGGGGCAATCGAGACGCTTTGGCTTCACTTTTGTAGAGCTGTCATGTCGCCCATCTTTCTCTACAGTCTATGGTGGAATGAGAAAAGTATCTCACATTGTAACACAGGGAATTGACATCAGACTCTACAGTGCCCCCTATGGAGCTTTTTAGCTACTTAAAGTTTATAGCATATCATTTGTCAGATTTAGGTCGTACTTACTTTAGAGATAAATATTTTATAAACATAAAATAATTAAATTAAATACAATGCATCAATATACAATATACATATCCACTCAATGATAACTAAAATGACTTGGACCCAATTTACATCGTTATACAATCCTTGGATATTATGATAGTACTAAGTATTTTAAGTCTGTATTTTTTCCCAATAACTTACACACTTCAGTGCAATTTTGAATGCAGTATTCTCCTAATTCACTCATATACTGTAGATTATCATTATCCAGATACTGTGAGCTGGGTGTAGGTGTTCACAGTCCTCAGCCGTACACTACATGCTGCAAATGAGAGTCATGGGGGGGGGAGTAGGAGTCATCCAGCAGCTGTCAGAGCCCTGGCTCAGTTCACTGTAGGAAAACACAGAGTCCTCTTACTGTAATGTAGTCACTCTGCACACTGACCACATTTGTAGTGTTTCAAGCAGGCAGGGTCCGGCACATTAAAAGTTCAGGGTGCATGAAACACAAACACGGGTTCTATTCAAACAGACACACTGACCACAATGTAAATCTAAATTGCACCCCCACTGTCTCTGTCCAAAGCGTCTCACCCCTTCGCACGTTCTCTTTGCTTTATCACACTCTCTTGCACAATATGGCCGATGACCAGAGGTACTCTTAGCCAAACAAACACTGATGGAGCCCTGCTTGTGCTTCGGGATATAGATCCTTTCCAGGGCTCTTGGCTAAAACACCCCTCCGTTTCCTGTCCCACCTTCCACACTTCCCCCGGCCGACCGGAGCATGAGCGTGCCCGGCACCAGCCACGTTTCCTTGACTCGACCGTGCCGCTCCGCGCTCGAAGCTGCTAGGATCAACAGAGCGGCAGGATATTGCAGTCGGCATCAAACTAAACACACAACATGTCCTGCTCAAGTAAATCTCCACGTTGAGCCTATTTGATGTGACAGTTTAAACACTTGAACCTTGAGCTGGCCTGTTGGGGGAGGAGGTGCTGGAGGAGGCTGGGTGGGCCGGGGGGGGGCTGACCTAAAGGGGTTTCCGTGATTAGGAGCCCCGCTCACCTCTGATTGCTCCGTGTCACTGCAGGTGAGTGCAAGTGGTCGGAAGGAAGTAATTTTCCTTCTGGATGTTGTTACCTGATTGGGTAAGTAGCTGATCTCTGACACTGACCCGAGTCCTCGAGCACAACGAGAGCCGAGGCAACGAGCTGGACGCTGACCAAGACAAGACTGGGGCTGAATAAATCACACAGCGCTACAACAATGTCCCCATGAATCAGAACCATCTTTGCATTATTGTCATATAATGTGCTGTGAAATCACCGAGCAAACAGGAAACTGATTAAATCCTAATTATTTTTACGCTTCTAATTGTCAGTGAGGCACAGAAACACAAATACATTCAACGGAACTGATTTCGTGAATGAAGCAAATTAAAAAAACTGATATTTAACCAAAATGAAAGGTCCACGTTAAAAAACCTGATACGACGAGACGGCCTGTGGATTCACATTCATTTAAAAATAAATCTCCTTTATAAATAAGGGACCCAAGACAATGAATTCAGTAGTTTCAGCAGAAACTGACACCAGTATGAATTGGGGATCATCTTGAGACATGTATTTCTGGATGTCGTCTCTTTTGATGTGGTAAAATAAGATGCATTTGAGGATACACTTAATTTCACAGTGCTCGCCGGCCACTTTTGTGCTCAATGGAGGGAAAAAAACAAAAAAATGCTCTCTTCCTCCCTCTTTTCTTTGGTGGAATTGATCAGCTGCTTCCTGGCTGTAAATTAAGAGGCATACTGTAATCGACTTGATAAATATCAAGCAGAATACGGCAATCAGCTGAAAGCAATTTGCATGTCTGTGCTCGAGCCAGCGGTTCGTGATTTTCTCTCCTGTCATCTATCATAGACCACACGCTTGGGCCAAAATACACAATACCCCCAAATTGCTGTCATATGGAGTGCAAGCCCTGAAAAAAAAAAGCCCTTCATTTTTCTTTGTCCGTACTTCAAATAAACTTGTATTTGTGAAATAACTGAGAGGGGTTTTTTTTTTTCTCTCTCTCCGACACAACTTCTCAGAGAGAGGGATGGTGTAATGTGCCATTTCCTTTGTTTGTTGAAAGCTTGGCTGCAGGACTGTAATCTAGCCGGGTTTGATCTCAGGAACATGCAGCCTGTTGGACGCTGGACGCTGCTGGATGGTGAATTTTCAAACAACAATTCTGCAACAAGCTCCCAAAGGCAAACATTCACTGGCCGGAGAACGCGACTCACTTTTTTCTTTGTGTTATTCGTGTGCTTCCTAACAGTCGCAGCCGTTGCCCAGCTGTGAAGTATTATATTTTCATGCACACATCACAAAGCATTTAAATAAACATTTGCTGGACACTTGTATCCAACGTGTGTTTCAGCTGTGATTCTCAAAACCTTTTCTTTGGGCTGACGTAACCGCACATCGCGTCAGATGAGCTCCCTTCAAATACGTTCTGAAGAATATTCTCTGAGTTGATAGACTGGCTGTTATTTCAATTTATTTTTTTAGTGTTTGAGGTGTCAGTCAATTTTGTCTTCATACTACTGACGCCTTTTTAAGCAGTACTTTGATTTCTTTCAGTTTCAATGTTCGGCCGTGCAGCTACGTACATATTATACTTTACCTGTAAATTACTCTTTAGTAGTATCATGATTTGACATGTTTGTTATAGTTACTATTTTAACTGTTTAATCAGCTAACCTAGTTCATAGCTTTTAACTGTTTTGACAGTTTAAGCCCTGTTACTTTTAGCTAACTATCTGACTTCTTCAATCCATAGCTTTTATCTGACTATTATCAGGTAATGTCACTGTTTATTCAAATGTTTTTAAATAAGCTATTTCTTTTATTATTTGCCTCTTACTTTGTGTAAAATCCTCTTTTAACTTAATTATTTTTAGCTATTTCAACTGCGATAGTTACTTTTAGTTAGCTCAACTGTTTTTAGCTATATTAACAAGTTTAACTTTATCTGTAACTTTTAGCTTCTTCAATGTTCATTACTCAGCTAAGCATTTCAACTTTTTCCACTGTTACTTTTAGCTATTATGCATTGACAAGTGTATATTTATGTTTAGCTAACTACTTCAATCTTTAATTTAAGTATTTTTAATGATTCATTTCAAGATGTTTACCTATTTCAACCATTAATTCATTACTTTTAGCTTGTATATAGTTGTTTAACTAACAAATGTTTGTTTAGCTGACTAATTACCACCTTTATAAATTTAATTATAACAATTACCTAATGCTTTTAGCGAGCTACTGTCGATAATCATTTCAACCATTATTCATTACTTCTGGCTAAACATTTCAATGTTGCTTCTTATTTGACAAATTTGAAATAATAATTCAAAATAGCTATGCTAAATCTGGTTGATGGGGCCGCTACTGGTTTGTGTAACTTTAACACCAACTTGTCTACAATAATGTGCTGTTTATATTTTGTTCTTGTTGAATTTAGTTCAGATAATTTCTTGGGGTTTCCACATAGGCTCGGCTCCCTCACCCTTAGTTAAGGTAAACTATTTCCAGCAACGCATTAAAGCCCCGTTCTCACACAGACTGACCTCAGATCCATCTTATCTCCAACATCTAACAGTATCCACACGGACTACACGGTGGCAGAAGTTCTACAGAAACAAGATAAGGCCTTGGTGTTGCGTTAAGGGCTCGCTCCACCCTTCTGTAAACATTTTCTTTCAGCCAACATGCCAAGCAGAGAATCAGTCATCGCTGTTTGGCTTCGTGTTGTTTCTCCCTAACATGCAACCACCGAGAGAAAGAGGAATGAATCACGCTCAATCCATTTAATCTCCAACTCACAGAAATCTGAGAGTGTGGAGAAAAAAACATGAACTTGAAGGAATCGACCTCGACGGAGAACATGGTTGTTACTGGTTTGACAATAATCTCATGATCAGAAACCTTTTATTTAGGACAATACAGATAAAGATTGTCTTACAGGGAAAAGCAATGCAACAACAAAAGGCATTAAGCTGAAGCAATTCTCTCTGTTTATGGCTGTTAACTGTTATAAAAAAACCTAACAAAAGAAACTAATATCTGCAAATGCACAGACGTGTCAATATGACAGAGTGTAAAAAAATAGGCAAGTGAATCTATTAAAAAATCATTAAAAGTTCAAATGGTCTTTGTCATTTATCCCATTTTCCTTCTTGCTTTTATTTCACCATCTCAACTTTATCATTATTTAATTAAAATATTTTTTTCGATGCTGTTTGAGTGTTTTTTCCCCACCTGGTTGTAAATGATTTTTGTTTCAAAAAGCTTTGTATAACAAAGTTTGGTTTTAGGTGACAAATATTCTTTCTGCAGCTTCACCAATTCTGCGTGTGTAGCTGTGGCTGCTTGGAGTTTCATACAATGAAGCACTGATTCTGCCACTTCAGTACATAAAGCCTCTGAAATCGGAGAAGTTCCAAATCTATCATATCTCTCAAGCAACAAGCAACGATAAAGTTTTGGGGTAAAAATAACGAGGATTTCACACCAATCATCAGATCCAAACTGCTGCCATCTGAAGCTGGTTGCAAAATCCTGATTGGGTCAGAGAATTTCATTATGTGACATAAACACCACGAGTCACACCCACTTTAAACCAATGAAAAGACCACAGGAAGAAAAAAAAAACTCCTTCTTGTGAAATAACCGGTCTCAGTTTGTCAGAATATACCACATCACCCAGAATAAGATGTTTGGAGGGTCCTTGTTCACAAGCAAATGTGATATTTCAAGATTAGAAGATAATTACTGCATGATTTCAAGATACAAGTGAAAAATTAACACAGCCACTCGTTCAAAACTATGAAGTATAGGAGTAGAGAATCGTCGGCTAAACCAAGAACATATTGAGAATGAAATAGAGACTGTTATAAGACCTTTACAGTCAGAGTATTAAGGTAAAAGTGTTTTATATTTATTGATTTTGTATCAGTGTCAAGAAATCAATCTTATACTGTTCATGAGAGATTCAAACCACTTCTGAAAATACGAAAGAAAACTATGCTAAAAACCAGTGACAGTAAGAGACGATAATATTATATTAGTTTACAGCTAATATAGCTTTTATTATTCAAAACCAAGAATTTCTAGTTATTACACAAGACGTTACCTGTTAACCTTCATGAGTGGAAGCCACATGTTATACAAGCATTGTTATTCAGTTACGAGAGAAGGACTCCACCTTATTGTCTGTTGTTTTCCAACAGTAGCACTGTAACTAAGATGCTGCCCTCCCGTGAACCCGTGAGCACCTCCACTGCAGGCGGACGACGCACGTCATACATTGTTGACATACCAGGCATCAAACTGCCCACTGGGGCTCATCGGATGCGTCTAATAGCTTGAGCATGTGCTACAGTTTGTTTTTATTGTGGCGGTGTGTGCTGGTGGCTTATTGTTTGTTTGGCTTGCAGACGGCCGTGCGTCAGGGAAGGGCAGTCACACACAGTTCACATGTGAGGTCACAGCGCCGTCCACTTTCACGCGTCCTCGGAGGATGAGACAGGATGCGACAGGTGACCCCGGCCTCAGATGCTCCCTCTGTCCTGAGGCTCCTGTGGGTTCCATGCTGCTGTGGGAGGACGCTCTGTGAGGGAGGGGTAGGGATGAGCTGTTTGATTGTTGCTCCTTTAGTGTAGGAAATAAATGCCAAATTAACATCTCTGAACATTAAATATCTTGCACTCATGGACATGTTATGTAACAGTTGGCTAGACATAGATATGTAAGAGTTCCACCCTCACTACAAGGACTACAAAATGGTATTGCATCTGTTGGTGGTTTTCTTTCTTTTCTTTTTCTTTTGGCCCCTTCTTCTTTGTGGTTGTTTTGCAACACTTCATGGTCCTTTGTCTCTTTAGCTTTTGGTATTTTTTACCTCCTGGATGTGTGATTGACCTTCCATCAACTTTCACGTCATGAAGTGGCTCTGATATAAACAATACAACTATGTATCACCCTCAAAATCCTCTTGAATAATACACATTTTTATAGATAACAAACTGTTTTGTCTTTTTTCAATAGATAGATAAATAACTTTAATTTTTGAGCCTGGAAACAGTTTCCACCACAACACACAGTCTTCATGAGATTGCTCAGCTGTTTGAAAATAGTAAATGTTCAGCGATGGAAATTTTGAACATAAAGGTGGACCTGAAGTGAGCAAACACTGCCTGGTGATGAGGGTTGAAAGCTGTTGAAAAAGCAAGTAAGTGGACATTTAGTGGAGATTGTTTGTCAGATTTCATGGATGATTTTCAACAGCAGAGAGTGGCTGTTTTTGAGGAACCACGTTCAAGAATCACACTTTTGTACGTGCATCAGGTCAATTTTGTCATTTTTATCAATAACCAGACAATAAAATCTGAAATACATTTTGCTTTAAGGAAACTCTTAACCTAAAGTGATAAGATATAAATATGCTTTTTATAGTGTGAGGCTTTAATGAAAATAAACCTCCAGGACCCTGAAAATGATTGTCTCTGAAAAGGTTTTTACAGACACAACTAAACCAAAACCTTGAAAAAAACCTGGTCAAAGTGGTGAAAAACGTTCACTCTGGTAAATCACCAGTGACGGGTCTCGATAATGGAGGTGAAATAACACTCTTCCCGCCGTTAAGTCTTCCAGCATCTTGACCAGCCCACTTCCAGTTGACCCCCGGCTCAAACTGGTGATTACAGCTAATGCACAGAGCCGACGAAGTGCATTACACACACAATACAAAGAGACTGAGACAATGTAATTCTGCTGTTACCAATGCTTTTTATGTGATCGATAGGTATTACAGGGACATTGATTTTATGGAAACCTCCACTTGGAGTCACTTTGTTCCCTCTGCAGGGAGTTGGTTGATTGTCGAGACAGAAAGCTTCAGGCTTCAGAGTGAGACGGACGACACAAAGGAAGATTCCTCATATCGACACCGGGAAATTTCCCAAATGTCAACTTTGTCATTCCTCATCTCCCTTTATCTCCGAACACATCTCTACCATTAACACCTTTGACTTCAACACAACATGTGCCTCTGTATGTTTGACTTTATATTCAGCTGTTAAAGTTCAGTTTAATTTAAAGGACCATATACTAAAAAAGAAAGACACTGTTACATCAACCAACGAATGATGTTTATATGACGTCTACACGCCAACTGGTTTATTTTACTGTCTGTCAACATATAACAACACTGCTCCACATGAACTAAGTTGTGTGTGTATGTAGTTCACTTTTGGTCTGGTCACTAAATAAATGTCTGATATCTATTGATCATGAAACTTAAGTGAACTACATGTTCCAGGTGCTCGACTCCTAAACAAGTAAGAAACGTTAGTGGTGTGGTTGGATTTAAATGGAATTGGAGTAAAAAGTACCTTCTTGTTGCTCTTCATCAGTTTTGTTTGTTGTTATTTATGAGGTTGTGACAGTGGTTAGTGGTTTTACTGGTCAATAATGAGTTAAAACATATTTACAACATTTTGAGTCCATTTGATATATTGGTTGGTTGATAAAAATCACTGAATATATTGTTGTTAGTGTCAATGTAAAAACTTGAATTTCACATAATAAACGATGCAGAAAACAGTTGTATATATGTTTAAGCTTTATGTGTAAAATATTTTCTTAATTCTAGTTCTATATATTTGGTTATAGGCCTATTTGAGTTATATTTGAATCTATTGTTATTTATGCTAATGTAATTACATTTATTTGTCTTAAAGGTTTGACAAAGACTTTTTAGGAATCAGCATCATCCCCACAAAATATTGGTCAGGCTCTAATATGTAGTCTAACATTCGACATTAAATTAATCCTCATTTTCTTATTATTCTAAAAAAGTAAAACTAATAGGAAACTTTGAGACATTAAGAACTACTAGCAGGAAAAAACAGGCTCAAATTTTGGCATAAAAACACAACTAGAAGCTGTGAGAGTCGAGAAAATGTGGATCAAACTTTCCCTTATGGAAACATCTGGATTTAAATTTGTCAAAACCAGACACAAGGAAAAGTGCAAAAATGTGCTGATAGAATAAAGAATAGATTCTAAGCTAAATGATGTGTGATGGGTAATTTACTGAGGCTTCACGAGCATCTTGAAAATCTGTGTAATCACCAGTGACTCTGACCTCTGAGCTGCAGCTGCTTCATTCAAAAGCCAGTTTCCAGGTTAAACTGATGTTTTCAGCCACAGTTTCGTGTATTTGATAGAATCGTGTCCTGAATATTCTCGTGTCTGGAGGTGAAACCCTGAGCTGGTCCTGTGGCTGCAGCATCACATCCTGTCTGACTCAACTGGGTGTAAACTTTGAGTCGAGGCGGGGAGAAGGAGCCACAGCGGACCAACAGCACTGGGAGGGTGGTGCTGGTGCCACTGGTTTGATTCCCAGCTCCAGAAAGTTAATGAAGGAGGATTATTTTTGCAGACCGAGAGAAGGAGGGGAACGTATCTCTCTGTCATTCCAGGAAAAACAACCATGTCCCAGGGAATTATCTGGATATTTTGCTTGTGATGTTCTGGAAAAACTTTCACTGGACGATGTTCTCGCTGCTTTTGGGAGCTTCTCCATGTACGAAGTCTATTTTTCTGACTCCCACAGGCCACCTCTTGTTATTCCACTGCCTCCAATGTTTACACCGTAGCTGGTGATTAACATAATGTTGCATTCCTGTTAATTTGGACCAAATGAAGGACAACACGGGCGCAGGATTTCCACCCAAACGCAGATTTTTGGCACTTTATGAATGCAGCTGTAATCACACAGGGGAGCCTCGAGTGTTTAAATGGGTCCATCAGCAGAAAGAGACAATCAAGCTCCTTTATGCCTCAAGATCAGCTGCAGTTTCTGCGCATTGTCTGTTATGAATAGACCGATCTCCAATTGAGCCTCTTCACTTTGGAGATTTTTTCGATTTTCGATTTTTTTTTTTTTTTACAGCTATTGAAATTAGGATGTGCCGCCTGGTTCTTCTCTTAGCTTGGTGGCTCCGCTGCCTTTTCGTGATTGACACATGAAATTGACACTCGGGGCTGAGCTCTTATCAAGCGAAGCGTTTCAATCCGCCGCTAATTGCAGATATGGTGCCATCCTTTCTTTTCACACGCGTCTGATTGCACGGGAACACCGCTGCCTCCCATCGCGCACAAGAGGAATGATCGATCTTACATAGCTTCTTCTTTTTTCTTTTTTTTTTTTGCCTCCTTCTAATTGCATCAAAATGTCTTTTGTTGCCAGGGTTTAAATGCAGGAGAAACTGTTACTCGTTGTTTTGGACCGGATATAGTGTGGGCTGGGGCAGAGATGCGTAATGCGCAGAGCAAGCTCCGTCTTCTCTCCAAATAGGCAGCGCGCAAGACCCGAAAATGGTGAGTCACAAACATCTGGACGAGTTTTTGGTTTGCAACCTTTTCTTGATTTCTTTGTCTTTCAGTGTGTGTGTTTGAGGTTTTACTCGATTCCTCCACTGTTCCTCTGCTCCTGGAGTTCTCCTCCCGGGGACCAGGAGGTTGGATCAGGAGGATCCACTGGAGTTTATCATCAGGGGTTTAGTGGAGAGCGAAAACCAGCAGAATTTTTGATTTTGGTTCACAGAGTCTACTGCAACCTTTTAAACGTAGTGTTCAATTCAATTTAGTGTGTTTGAATTATCAGAGCAGATTCGTGGGAATATGTCAAATTTAAATGACATCATAATGAAGGTATAGGCCTGTAAATATAGAGTTAAAGCTTTTCTAGACATTAAAATTAGAGCTTTTTTCTTAGGCTGGATCTTCTAAAACATTTCACGGACTATTTTTTCCTGTAACTCAACTTAAAAAATAAAATACAAATGAAGAAACGAGTCCTGTCTTTGGTCTAAACTCGTCTTTTCCGGCGCAGTCTAAGTCGGAGGTGAAGAAGGAGTCCGGGGAGTCCAGTCCGTCGGAGGCCGCCTGCCTCTGCTCTCCTCCGGCCGCCAAGAACCAGTGCGCCAGCTGCGGCATGGAGATCCACGACCGGTACCTGCTGAAGGTGAGGAGCCCAAAATAGTGTTAAATATGTTAAAGTTAAATATGCATATTTAAATCTGTCAGAAAGAATTAAATACACGAAGCTTCAGGAGATTTACGTTCTCATAAATTCTAAATTCTCCTAATTTGGTTCCTTATTTTTGCCTCAATTATATCTCAGGCCTTTATTTCCAATTTCTTTCTTTCTTTCTGTGAAACATCTGGATGAGAGTGTGTGATTGTCAGTGTTCGGTTGTTGTGATTGTTGTGATTTGTATGATTGTGTTTTTAACCTTTCTTTCTTTCCTTCTTTCCTTCTAACATCTGGATGATGTGTATGATTGTGTTTCTTTCTTTCTTTCTTCATATCTTTCTTTCTGTCTTTCTTCCTCGTAATAATTTGTATGATTGTGTTTTTAATATTTCTTTCTGTCTTTCTGTCTTTCTGTCTTTCTGTCTTTCTGTCTTTCTTCCTCGTAATGATTTGTATGATTGTGTTTTTAATCTGTCTTTCTTTCTGTCTTTCTGTCTTTTTTTCTTTCTCTCTTTCTTCTTTGTATGATTGTGTTCTTCATCACCACGCAGGTCAACAACCTGAACTGGCACCTGGGTTGTCTGGAGTGCTCAGTGTGCAGAGCGTCTCTGCGTCAACAAAGCAGCTGCTACGTTAAAAACAAGGAAATCTACTGCAAACTGGATTATTTCAGGTAACAGCGCTTTTATTCTGGAGCCGCTTTTATTTCTACTGAATATTAATATTTAACGCTTAAAGTTTAAAACCTGCAAGATGATGTTTGAGTTATTTTTTTATCAAATAAAAAGGGTTGATGAATTTGAAGCTCACTTTACACAGCTATGGAAAAAATCTGTCATCGTTAATTAAAATGAACGTGTTTATTTTTTCTAGAATAAAAAAATGAATCACTGTCTTATTGATAACGTTCAATTTAAATTAGTCGACTACCATAATTAAATTGATAAATTCGGCGATTACATTGTTTTCATTTAGTTTGAAAGTTTAAATATGTATTATAAACTGTCCGTGCACAGAACATCTGTGGTTATTAGTCTCACTACAGTCTGACGATTTGAAGTGCGTTTGCAGAGTAGAATATTAGAAAATGATGGTGAAAACAAAAACAGACAAATGAGAAATGTGAGCGGAGCGTCATTGTAAAACCACATGTGTGTTATTGAAATCTCGAAATACTGATGATCTATGTTTTAATCTCCCACCGAATTCCCCAAATATGCAGACAGAGGTAAATTCCAGAAAACCATCATATCTCATTATTTAACTGAAAACTACAGATTTTATCTTTTAATCTGGCTTCAGTTTTAATTCGTAAAATACTTGACAGTTTCACCTGAAAGTAAAACGATGACCTGTGGAGATTATTTGTATTTTTTGGATCCAGGTGATAAATAATCAAAGATAATTGGTTTGTTTTTGTGGATGTTTTTACAGCTGATTGAGTTTCACCCTTTTAAACATCAACTCTGAACTCAAGAGTAACAAGATTCGACTTCTTTATTTAGAGAATCCTGATTTTATCAGTGTAAATTAGGTTCATGCAGAATGTAATAAAACAAACCACGTACACAACCGTGATCTTAAAGGTGAGCCAGATCAGACCAATGCATTTGACTGATTCCAATTTACTAATGTATAATATAAACCACATTAGCTAATTTCATGACCCTTGTTGTGATTGGACCTTGTAATTTCTATTTCTATTTTAATTTGATTTATTCACCAAAATCTCTCTAAACTGTCATCTGACTGTACGGGCTGTGTAAACCCCACCTCCTAGCTACATACAAACCAATGACACTATATGTTTCTGAGAAATTAATTTAAACGATAATTGGTTTACTGGGAAAATATGCTGGAAACGTCAGTCCAAGAAGACAGTGAAGAATTGTACACTTTCTTTAGCAAAAATGCAAATAGCAGTATCTTTAATTACTGAAGAAGTCAGGCTTTGGTTGAGCTGATCCCAGTTTGTAGACACATGCTACTTGTGATATGGAGTCACAGTTCAACACAGCTTTGGGGATCATGAGCTAAAACGTTTTGGGGACCGCAGTTAAAGAAGATATCGTTTTTTATTAGACAGTTTTCTAGGCCAAGCATGGGATTTCAGAGTAAATTTGAAATATTGAGATGTATTAGACACATAAACAACTAAATCTGTATGTATTTAAAGGAAAGATCTCTAAAAACCTATTTTTGACCACATTCCCCAAATGAAGCTTTGTCTTCCTATTATTATGCAAACGGATGAATTAAAGGATTTTAAGTGAGATAACATAAATCATCAATATAATTTGAATATCAAAGTGTAAAAATTCCTTTAATTACTGTAAGCCCTCACACGGGGAACCCTCTGGCTGTGAATTAAACAATTGTAAACAATTGCTGCTGTATTTCAGTATTTAGTTCATTCTTTTGATGAAGAGACGATCCCTCTGCTAAACACTCCGCTGCACATATTCTATATATTTAAAAAAAGACAATTGAGGGTTAAATGTAAACAAAAGTAAAAGTATAAAAATATGCAGAATTATATTAAACATGAAGAAATGTTAACTTGAAATGTAAAAGGAGAATCAGAGAGTGCTGAGAATCAAAATTCAAAACAATCTGTCAGGGAACTGCGAGCTTCCTACCCAATGATATTGTACTTCTCATTGTTCAACTGTAAGAGTCACTGCTGTACAGTGCGGGTGAATGAAACTCACAGATATGAACAGATTGATGATACAGATGTTGGTACGAGGAGGATTTAAAAGAGGAGAGAGCGACTTTCACAGCATCAGGGGAGGAAAGAGTAGAAAAACGTGTGAGACAGTTTTCTGTCACATGAAGGTTTCAAACCTCTGGAGTCTACGACGGCAAGATCAATCACGTGATGTGTCCAAATTATACGTTGATATTGTAATTTAAAGTGGAAAATTAATTGTCTGGTCACATAGAGTGTGCTTAATAAAACAAATAGAACAAATTAGCTCAGGATTCCTAAGTGTAAAAAACACCAGCATGTGTTCAGGAAAAATATTAACTTTTCCAAATAAACACAAAGTACATGAAACGAATACAAATCATAACTAACTACCAATGTTTGAAGCAGAAATGTGCAGGTGGACAGTTAAACAACACAACTCAGTGAAATGTGTTTTGCAGACTAATACAACTGATGTATTGTGGACTGTGAGTTCTTATTGTAGCTGTAAACATGTTTGTATTGCTGCACTGTCAGAGTGTGTGTATTTGTTCAGACAGATGTGTTTGTGTAACTGTGTGTATTTAAAAGCTCCTGCCCAGGACTTTAAACTGAGCTCAGTGACCTGCAGCCGACCTTCACCTGACGTTTCCTTCTTCCCCCACAGTAGGTTTGGCACCAAGTGCGCCCAGTGTGGCCGGCAGGTGTA
Source organism: Hippoglossus stenolepis (assembly GCF_022539355.2). Lineage (NCBI taxonomy): Eukaryota > Metazoa > Chordata > Actinopteri > Pleuronectiformes > Pleuronectidae > Hippoglossus > Hippoglossus stenolepis. The sequence continues at coordinate 22,755,272 of NC_061491.1, forward strand.
CGCCAGCGACTGGGTGCGGCGGGCCCGGGGCAGCGTGTACCACCTGGCCTGTTTCGCCTGTTTCTCCTGCAAGAGGCAGCTGTCCACCGGGGAGGAGTTCGGCCTGGTGGAGGGCCGGGTGCTGTGCCGCAGCCACTACGACATCATGCTGGACAACCTCCGCAGGGCTGCAGAAAACGGTAACAGACACGATCCAAGAGGCATCTCTGATGATCCACTCAGGAAAAATATACAAGTTTCATGGCCTGATTAACTTCCTGAGGGACCCTGGGGGGAAATTTGTCGTAGGGGCCCCTATTGGCCCCCACTATACATATCAGTTTACATGCACACATCAGGAACCGGCCAGTTCTCTAGAGTGCTCTCTTTAAAGCCCTTTTCAGACATGAGCAAGGTCCAGACATTATCCGGACTTTGCCTTCCACATATGAAGAACGCAGTAGGAGATTTTCCGGGTCCGATGCATTCAGCAACAACAGGAAAATGTCCTGAATATTCAAGGAAGGGGGTCTGATGTTGTTGTCTTTCCAAATTGACATCTACCTCAGCGTTTTCTACGTGTCTGGCTCCTCATTTGTACCATTTTTTTGTTTTTCCAGTTTGGCTTCTGTTGAATGTTAAACGTCATCAACACGTCAACTGGCCTGCTTTGAATTTTCCTGACATTTTGCTGCTGTATTCTCACGTGGCCTCACTCGGCTGGCAGGAAAAACTGCGGAGAGCGTCCACGGCAACTGACTCGGACATTTTGGTTCTCACATTCAGCCCCATTCAGCAGAGTCTGAGAGGAGTTTCAGTTTCCTCTGTGGGAAGGTCGTACATCGAACCAAGCGGCCCCCTCAAGAAACACATGATCCCAAACCACATCATTCCAACCTTTAAAGGATTACAACCCAAGTGCAGGAATAATAGTCAAGTAGAAAAGTTTGAGAGACGTTGAGGAGTTTCCGACAATGGTTTCGTTGCAGACTCCTGAACTGATCATAGAATTCAAGGGGCTTCTCAGAAAATTGTCATTGCTATGGAATAACGTAATCAGCCGTTCTCTGGGGCCCCCTCTCACCTCGGGGGCCCCAGGCAATTGCTTGTGATGCCCCTGCTCTCAAGGAGCTTTGCTCCACACTGAACATCACATATTTAGTCTCTGAGGATTCAGCCCAGCTCTTTGTTGAGGTGATGCAGCGTCATCATTGCATCAAAAGTAAAAATCCACATTTCCTTTCTTTCAATACGAAATACAAACATATTTTAACTTCTTGAATTTAAGACAAAGATCTGCGATTATTATAGACGATGGACTTGTTAAAACATCTGGAAGTTAATTTTAACTGAACTTGGAGAAAGAGGAAAGTTTTGGGAGATCTAACAAAATAATAATAATAAAAAAAAGAAATATAAGCCAGAGGTATAAATGAAACGTATGGAGGAATATATTCTTCACACTGATAATAACAGCTCTAGAGGCAGACTCAGCTCTCTGCTGTGTTTCCAGCGAGGAACATGTCGGCCGTAATGGTATAAATACTTTGGACTGTGCGGTTCTTGGCAAGAAAACATTTAAATTAAGTTAGCGTGGCTTGTTTGGACAGATTCATGACACAGACTTTGTGGAACAAGCTCGGCCTGTTGTGTTGTGCAACCTCACAATGCGCTAACTGAAGTTTTTATTTTCCGAGTGAAGTGACATGAGAAACCTTGTTGTGATTGTCTTCAGGCACAGGACTGACTCTGGAGGGAGCTCTGCCCTCCGATCAGGACGGTCAACCGAAACCAGCCAAGAGAGCGCGGACGTCGTTCACTGCCGAGCAGCTGCAGGTACATTCTGCACAAAAGGTCAAAGTTCTGATATCACAAAGTAAAATTGTAAAACTGATACTTAATTATGGGTAAATAGAAAACTGGAAAATGTACTTTAGGTATGTTCTCAATGCAGAGAAATGTCCCCTATCTAATCATAGTGGGTTTTATTACTTGTCGGTGTTAATGTAGAATGTAAAACTTGTTGTTGGTTCAGATTTTAATGGTTATAAAGGTCAAAAACTGAAACACAAAATCATTTGAGGAAATAAGACGAGGAAAAGCAACAAATTGTCACATTTGAACAAACTGGAACCGTGAAATATTCCCAGGCATTATTTGCATAAAAACACATTAATTATTACATCAGTTACCAAAACAGTTGCTGATTATATAGTGATTACTAACCAAGAAATTGATTAATTGATCTATTAATGTGCGGTAAGTTACTTTAGGGATTTTATTTTTTAAATGAAGTATCATGTTTTTAAAGTATGTGTTGGGTTTTTAAATCAAAAAAGTGACTAAAGTTGTCAAAATACATCATTGTACACTATTTGACTGTTAAAAACTGGAATAGAAGTATAGAACATAAGTACAGTACTTGAGTAAAAGTACATAGTTACTTTCCTCCACCTGGTATTAAATTATTATGTGTTTCCTCTCAGGTGATGCAGAATCAGTTCGCTCAGGACAACAACCCCGACGCTCAAACTTTACAGAAACTGGCAGAAATGACGGGACTGAGCAGACGAGTCATACAGGTCGGACACAATCACACATTATAAAACAATATGAGGCAAGATTATATTGTGTCGTGTGCAAAGAAGCAGGGCTCTGAGACAATTAACGTAGAACAGGAAAGAAGAGAAACACATTTTCAGCCAAAAAAAGACAATCTGAAAAGAGAAAATCAGGCTTTGATTGAGCTGCTTGTAGACGCGAGCAACTTGTAACAAGAGGTTATAATTTGATTTGGCTGCTTTGTTTGAGAGGATAATGACTCAAATGGAACCACAAAGACAATTAATATGCAGAATATAATGTTGTATTGAAGTTCAGGCCTGAAGTGGAGGATAATTCAATTCTTTCACTTAGTAAAATGAGTTACACCCAGTGGTGAAATCCTCTGAGTAAAAATCCCACATTTAAAATTTCACTTGAGTGAAAACATCAAAATGTACTTCAAGTAAAGTACTCATGCATTAACGTACATATTACTTTACATTAGCAAGTTAATGTTTTGCTGAAGTTATAATATCATATCATTATATTTTGTTCAGCAAATAACAAGTCACCAAATTTTTTAAATGAATAACGTGGATTAAAAACTACAATATTAACTGAAAAGTAACGGAGTAGACTTACTCATATAGTAGCATAAATGTAGTAAATGATTTCTCGATTAAAGTTGTAATCTGCCATTTTGTGCTCATGTTTGAATTCTTAAATCCGGAGAAGTTCCTCCAGAATTTATCACGACAAGTTGAAATCGTCTTCAGTGGTCCGTTAAAATAAAGAAGTTAAAGTCAACATGTGACCTTCTGTGACCTTCTGAATTTACCTGAAAGTGATTTTAAAGACCAGACCAGGGGAATTATCCAGCATTTAAGAATAAGAGTAAAAAGTTATTCAAATCATTGCCAACTTATTTCAGTTTACCAGTTAGTTCCTTTGTGCCTGGAACTGGTCATCAATAGTAACCCAGCAACAAATACTTGTCCTGTGGCTCCTCAGTGTGTTTAATAATAATTAAATGGGTGATTAGAACAAGAGTGAAGCTTTAATCCAGATCTCCCTGGTGACTGAATGTTCACATTATCTGTAATACTTCCCAGGTTTGGTTTCAGAACTGCCGGGCACGACACAAAAAGCAGCCGCCCCACAACAGTTTCTCTCAGAGCGCTCCGCTGTCCAGGATGCCTCCATCGCTGCCAGACGACATCCACTACTCCCAGTTCAGCAGCCCGGACCGACCACATCTACTCGCTCTGCACGGATATCTGGACGGTGAGTGTCCCCTCCTCTTCTTCCTGCTTCAATGTGATGACAGGATTTTAATAATACATTACCTAAAAACTGATTTAAAGCATTATTTTTTTTACAACATATACAGTTATGGAAGTAAATTTGCTCGAATAGAAATTTGAGGGACTCAACTTTTTTTTGTTGTTGTGCTTTTTACTTCTACATTTATGTGAAAGCTTTTACTTTATAGACTCAGACTTTACATGAAGTTCTAATACAGCCCAGGATCTAAAATGTTTTGTGAATCATGTAGCCTATTAATAAAATACTTACTGTATCTTTAAAAACAACCTATAAAGTCATTATGCTAAAATATCCTACTAAGATTTCACAGGTACAGTAAAGTAATGAAACGAACTTCATGTCAAAACCTCGATGTAAAGAAATACCACATGGTTACAAGTAAAAAATATTAGGTGAAGATTTTGCTCAAGTAAAACTATAAAAGTATTTACATCAAAATGTAGTACCAAAAGTAAAAATAATGCCTATGCAGAATAATGCATATTATACTCCTGTAGTCATTGATGAATTAATATTTACACCACTTTAATATTGCAGCTGTAGAGGTGGAGCTCATCTGAATAAATACTTTTACTTACCTCAGAATTATGCCGGGTTAAGCTGTGAGGTCGTTTCGTAGGAAGCTCCAGTCTCAGCACAATCAGAGACTTGATGGAGCAGCAACGTACTTAAAGGGAACTTCAGGTTAAACAGGTTTGGTCTGAGACGTCATATTCTTCAAATACAGTCCAGTAAAAACAAACACTTTTATTTTTGCTCAAGGTAGTTAGTTATTACTTTTTAGCTTCTGCAGAATATCACTGTAAATTACACAGTTTTGACCAAATTTCATATGATTTATTTCCCATTCCCTCCCAAATGTCCAGTTCTTTTGTTGTTGCTGCCATTACTGAGAAGTTCTGCCTCTCAACCTACATTTTAGGAACCAGAAAGGGTTTTATCGCTTCCTGATTCATACAGAGTGACATAGTGTAAATTACAGACATTACAGTGTAAATTGAGGGTATTTTTATACATTTTTACACTTTTTCCCTTTTAGAATGAGACTCTGACGTCATGTATTGGACAGACTGAGGAGCCCTTTGAGGGAAATGCTTGATTTCTAATTTTGAATGACACAGAAATAGTGTCTTGACTTGAATGGACTACATGATAAATAATGAAGCCTCAAGTTTGACACTATATTTACTGCAGTTTTTAAAGCTGTGGATTCTGACTGTGTGTCATTAGTAACGTGCTCACACTGCCTCACTAACGCTCTCCTCTTGTTTGTGCAGCTCATCCCTTCTCCGTCCTCGCTGCTCCGGGCCACTTGACCCATCCATCCATCTCGTTACCACAGCTTCCCATAAGCCGCTGACATCCCGGGGCCCACGTCTCCACCACTCCGATGATATTGTGAAAAAAAATAAAATGTAAATGTTTTGGGAGCAGCAGGACAATCTGCTTTCAATCAGTCGGATTCCTTGTCGTGAGACTGAAAATCTAAACTTGTCTTCTAAAGACAGCAGATTGTGGTTATGGAAGAAACGTCCAACAACGCAGGAAAGAAAAGACGACCACTCATTTTGTTTTTCCTTTTTTTTGTGGCTGGACACAAAAACACTGCATCAGGTCAGGATTTCTTTTCATTTGTTGACTCAATCATTCAAGGTATTTTAATTATGTTGCTGCAATATGAGCTTTCAAAAAAAACAAAAAAAAGGGAGCGTTGTAGGAGTATTACAGTAAAACCTCAGTATTCTATCTCTTTGTCTTGAGTTGATGATGAGCACGTTTGCAGCCTCACTGTCGTTCGTTGTTGTGTTGTTGTCAGAAAAATGGGAAAACACTTATTTATTACAGAACAAAACTTCACTTTTTAAAAAGCACTTTTAAATGTGTCTTGACATGGAACAATTCAGTGATTGTACATTGTAAATACGGTTTAATAAAATGTATCAGAACTGTAACGAAACAAGGGTCGGGTTGGTTCACTGATGCGGAAGGAGCAGGAGTGTGTGTGTGTGTGTGTGTGTGTGTGTGTGTGTGTGTGTGTCCCATGGGGACTTGTCCTCATGGGGACAAAAATCAATTCCTCATAAGGGAAAGCGTTATATATCAAGGAGAAGACGTGTTTTAATGTTAGGTTAAAATTAGGGTTATAGGTTAAGGTCTTGTCTCTATGGTTTCTAGAGAGAGAGAGAGAGAGAGAGAGAGAGAGAGAGAGAGAGAGAGAGAGAGAGAGAGGGAGAGAGTGTGTGTGTGCATGCGACGGAGCAATGCAGACAAAAGTGATATTTTAGGACACTACTACTTTTACACCGACCGTTGCTAAGTCTAAGTGCTAACTGTCAGAGGTCAGGTACCTGTATCTAGTGACCTGTTATTGAGTACAATGTCCTGCCACCAACCTACACATCATCTCCAATTTACCTTCTGTACTTAACAGGAAACCTGATCAATCCTGCTGTGAGGACCATTATGGAGGTTTTCCCTCGCAGCGCAGCCATTGATTGGGCGGCCTGTTGCCTTTTATGAGGCCTTTTAACACAGATCATCTACAGTTGTTGCATTGATTGACAGCACTTAAGCCGCCGTGATGGGAAGAGTGAATGGGTTAAAGGATATCGTTAGATCGGGATTTTACAAACTGGATCAATGTGGCTTTCTCTCTTCTTCTTTTTTTTTTAGAGCAGAAGTAAATTCTTTGAGTGTGCAACAATCATGCACTTTTACAATCCTGGTCACATTTACACCACTGGCACTCAGAGAGCAACAACTAGACAACCTGAAAGTAAAGTCTGAGCGACCTGTGTTTCCTTTTTATCCTTTTAAAATGTGACCAAGATATTTACCCAGCAGGATCTCCTGCAGTTGTCTTCTTGTCTATATTTCCTGGTGCTCATATTGGTGACACTTTTTCTCCTTCCTTCTTCCTAAAGCAATGATCTTTACTGTTTCTTTCTTTATTTTAGTTCCAGCTGCTGAACATTCTTGCTTCGTTACCTTGTTTCCCAGCATCTGTATTTCAACACTTCAAACAAATAAGCAGTGTCCTCACATTGTTGACAGATTTATTCCCTTTTGCTCAGTTTGAATTCAGTGAATGGTTAAAAGTAGCCTGCATGAAAAGGTTGCATGGTTATAGTGCAGCATGCTGTGTATACGTAACTCTTCCAAATGACCCCAAATTAACTTACGCCAGCCCACTGGCTTATTTATTTTCCACCCAACAGCACTTTCCCCATTGTGGTTCTCCAGAGGGCTGCTGGTGCATCAAGGAAGCAGGTTAGGTCCCATGTTTCACCACATCAAGCTCAATTTCTCATTTTTAGTCATACAAACATATCATTGGTATCAATCTCCTTATTTCCTCATTTGAAAACCTTTCCCTACATCAGGATCTATTCTGTTGGGAGGATACAGGTGGAAAAATCCCAGATTGTTTCATTTACTGGTTGTGAACTTTGTCAATTATAACTGCCGAACACAAATGTTTAATTTGAGTTTAAAAAACAGAAAGAGTTCTGCATTAACACAATTTCAGGTGACAAACATAAACAGTGTTTGACTTATTTAATCAAAGATGCCCAAACTGGACCGATATGAGTTTCTGTGTCTGCGTCATTGTCTTATCTTTGAACACATGTACGTGTGTTTTTGTGTGTGGGTCTAAACTATATCTGTGTTTAAATAAAAAAAGGACTTGAGATCACAGCATGAGAGGGTGTAGAAGAAGACTGAGGGAGAACTCCTTCCCCAAACTTTACCTCTAAATCCAACTTTCTTCTAATCAATCACTTTCAATCAATTCAATCAGGAGGAAACCTGCGGGAAAGCGATGCAGCTCCTTGTGAAACCGTAGAACAAAAGCTGTCTTCATGCTAAGCAGAGAGATGATTATCAGACTGACATAGTTTGGGCCACCTGCCAGCACTACACTGTAAAAACCCATATTTCTCCCCCATTAGAGTCCCCCTCAGATTCGAAAGCTTAAGGCAGCATTTAGACATGTCTCCCTCTCTCCGAGCACAAGCATCCCCGAACGTTCAAGTCCCCTCGGTTTTTTTTCATCCTGTCATGCGTCCGCCTCGGTGATTGGCAGCCTCAAGTGGTTGCAGATGAAAGCGGGCCCCCCATGCTAATGAATAGGCCCCTGATTGCAGAGCTGCTCGCTCACTGAATTACAGCGTCGGCCGCCTAATGAGCAGATACACTGCAGTGCCCCCTTGTCTCCCTCGTATTCACATTTCTCTTCTTCGTGCTGATGAGCTCTCCCCTTGCACAACAGTCAACAAAACCTCTGTGGAAGATTGCAACGCGAGCCATCTTCATCATCAGCGCCCTCCTCCTCCTCCTCCTCCTCCTCCTCGAGTTTATTTCGGATGCTGCCATATGCTGACAGCTTCTTCAGTTTTTTTTGTCCGTTTTAAAAAAGAAATCTTGCTTAAAAAGGATTTTGTTTGACTGAACTGATGAAGCCTTGCAAAGTAACTGAATGGCTGATGAGTATGATAATGTTTTAGTTTCGGGTCCGGAATAAAAGAACTTGGATGATGAATTTAAGAATAAAGATGTTCTAAAAATATATCATGAAATACACGAATCCTAATGAGGCCTTGTTCGTGGATTTGCATTTTATGGAATAGAATAGTATCAGGGAACACAATATTTTACTGTCTCCTGATACTTTGGATTCACTGTTAGGGACCAAGAGAAATATATCTGGAGCAGGATGAGCTTTCTTTAGTTTGTGTAAATAAACCAAGGTCATTCAGGGTGAAGGGATTATTTGAAGTCTTCTCTTAAAACCTGCTACATTCGTACATTTGTACACCTTGTTCAATACTTTTTTTTCAATACCTAATATATCTATAAGACTATTGTCCTCTGCATGAAACCTTGAACCATGGTGCAACTGAAGGTTTGATTATCTTTATTGTAAATCAATGCTTCAGACTTTTTATACAAACTGTACCGTTTATAACTATAACTAATTTAGTCCAAATTAAGCCTCTCCCCCAAATGAAAATGGTCCATTCACACTTTAAAAACTGTAACTAAGCAAAATAGCTGTGTAAGCTTGGATTCCTTCACAGGACAACACTGTGTAAATGGCGTAAAATTGAATCTGGTTTTCCAAAACACAGTAGCAGAGGTGTAAGGGATGGATTAAAGGGATAGTTCACCCAAAAATGAAAACTCACTCATTATCTACTCACCACTATGCTGACGGAGGAGTGGGTGAAGTGTCAACAAAACTTTGACTTTTGCATCACAAATATTTTCTGTGGTTGTCCACCTCATTCTTGCAGAAAACATGCAGTTTATCTCTGGAAGCACTTATCTCAGCATCATTTCTAAATTTCATGTCATCCATCAGCTGTTTGGTGACACACAAGCAAACCAGCAATTTGAGCCACTCTCAGACCCGACGGTGACTAAATCTGTTGTTCAGGACTGGACTATTTGAGGCTCCGGACCTGGATCCATGTCAACAGAACAACAGCGGGAGGGGGAGCACTGCGTGACCAAGCATTTTTAGGTGAAACGTCCTTTTTATAGACCAACTGGACCACAATGAATTTACTTTGTGGCTCAGGGTGTTTTGTTTAAGTGTGGATGTTGCACAGGCCTTCCATTTAACCCCCCCCCCCCTGCTATAAAAGCTATAAACTGTATCCAGCATCAAGTTTCCAAACAAAGACAAAACCAAATGAATTTATTTGCCTCTGGACTACAGGCTGGTACACGGTGTACTAGAGACATTCTGAGAAACAGACCTTTTTCCACATATAAACAACGACTTTTACAGTAGCAAACTATAGGAGGAGAGCTGATGAAAAGCGAGGAAATGGTTGAAACATATGATTCACTTCACCCGGGCTGACGGCCAAACTGCGCTCTATGCAAAAATAAACACAGGACTCCACAGCAGGTTCCCAGAATGTGTTTATTTTGGGGGGACTGCAACGACTTCATATATCACAGCACGTCAGTTTGATTTATTAGAAGCTGGAGTAGAATCTAAATCACTCCCCTGAGGCGTGATGTTGGACGCAGAGATGTGTGCTGCGTGTTGGGGAGGACAGGTGGTGGCGCTAGAGTGCCACAGTGGAGCACTGGAGGTTCTGGGAGGTTGCAGCTCAACAGTTTGTGGTGCCTGTTGAATTTCATTGTGTTATACTAACAATTGAATCAATTGTCCAGCCTATTAAAGTCAATGGGAAACAAAAACACTATTATATAATAGTGTTCAGCTCAACTTCAACACAACTACAGTCTCAAAGTGATCACACAGTTGAATCGGCACCTCTCAGAATTAATTTCATCCTAACCTGAATAATATAACTGTGTATTTCAGGACTGTTGTATTAAACTACATTAGGTTTAGACTGGTCCAGTGTGTAGGGGCTTAGTGACACCTAGTGGTGAGCATGTGGATTGCAGCCATCTTCCTCCTCCTCTAGGAAACCACAATGGGGTTTGAAATTTGAAATTCACTTTCAATAAGTAATTGATGTTTTTTACTGAGTTGGATGTGTGAGAGCTCAGTAAAATACTATATCTGTTAAATTGTTTAATTGCCTTTAACAGTGGACTTTGTTGGCTCATCTGTATTTTTTAGCACCAAGTCAGAAACATTACAGAAACTCAAATGTGACATGAACACAGCTTGAACATGTTTGAGGCTCATGGGATTTGGTGTTCATCAAAGAGAATGAAAATATTATTCATGATAATATTAGATTGTTTTACAAGAAATTACAGACTAATGCGAAGTGAGTCACAAGTTGTGTTTTTAATCATCAGCATTGTTACAATTAGATTTTGAATGAGATTTTAATTAAAGGGTTGTTTTTTTTAAAGGGAAACAAACCAAATCCAGGAGTAACAGTTTCACTTCATCTCTGTAGAGAAGCATCAGCATCATGACCAGTATGTGGAACATTTCTCACCCACAAGGTGGCAGCGTGTTCATTCTGCCACTGTGGATTGTGAACAGGAGGAAGCACTTCATTTGCATACAGTTATTTAGTCCTGTGTGGTTTTATTCAAACATGTTTTCAACAACATATAATGTTTGCATCACTGTTGGACACACAGATATATAAACACCTGTGCAATGTGCAGTTCAGTTCAATGCTTCTGAAACTGGAGAACAGGAGATTTCCCTTTTGTCAGGATTCTGTTGGAGTTGATCAAACCTCATTGTGGACACAGTTAAAGCTTTCATGTTATTGTGTGTGTCCTCTGAAGAGGTCGGAGAAGTTATTCAAACAGCCCAAAGGAAACTGTACAGAACAATCCGAATAATCGACCATTGTATTACCTCCTCTTTATTTGCTGTTAAAGTGTCAACTTGATCATGTGGATGATCTCAACAGCTTGGAGTGTGTGTGTGTGTGTGTGTGTGTGTGTGTGTGTGTGTGTGTGTGTGTGTGTGTGTGTGTGTGTGTGTGTGTATGTGTGTGTGTGTGCGTGTGTGTGTGTGTGTGTGTGTGTGTGTATGTGCAGGGCAGGAGTGGGTGGAGGAGGAGACATGCAAGGCACTAAACCAGGTCAGTGTCACTGTGTGATCTGATCCTACACAGGGAGAATAATGCTCAGCAGAGGAATTTCACAGGGATCACAGCAAGAGAGGAGCTGAGAGATGGTTGACACTTATCAAATGTACAAAAATGGTGTGTGTTTCTGGGTCTGGGTGTGAATTTAGGCCATGTTTCCAGTTTAACCAGACCTACGCCCTGCACTTCTCTCTGCATTTCTCAGGGGTCTTCACTTTCTTTTCATTGTGTCCCTCCATTGTTGGCTGCTTCCTCCCGTTTCTCCGCACCCGACGGGCCGTCCTCAGGTGAAGCCGGCTTCTCACGTCGCTCTGGCTGCATTGTGTCCACACCTCATGGGATCACTGTGGAGACAGCAGGGGCCCTGTTTGCAGCCGGCCTGCCACACCGGTTTGTGCTCCATGGTTTCACCGGCTGCCACAGAAGGTCGATGTCACTGTCTGAACAATTAATATAGCTCTACAAGTTAGTTTGTTAAAGTCCAGGAAAATAACAAAGCACGCTCTCAATCAAACTTTATTTGTATGACACTTTTCATACACCCAGTGTAACACAAAGTTGTATCACAGAATAAAAGCAATAAGAGCAATACCCCTCAACTCTCCAAACACCCCCACCGATGCTCAGAGCAAAACAAGATTAACATAAATCTCATAAATTTCAAATTTGCAACCAACACCAATCACTTGTGTCAAACTACAGAACAGACACATTATTGTAATGATCTACATTTGACACTTTGCTGCTCAAGAGTATCCATGTAAAACATACAGTCAAAAAAAAACTATACACGCACTATGGTTTAAATTAGCTTTACCCTGACAACATTAAAATGTTGCTTACAAGTGAATATAGTGAATTAGTGAATTAGTAATATGAAGTGGTGGAAAGTAACTGAATACAATTACTAAAGTACTATTTTGAATTACATGGTTGAAGTACCTTACTTGAGTATTTTTAAAATGCTGCCACTTTCAGAGGGACATATTTTACTTTGTACTCCACTGTCTTCATTAAATGTAAATCAATAGATGTTGATTCAGTCATAGATCACGTGTCTCAACCTACAACTGCTGTTTGCAAACTTGTGACGCTGCGTACAAAGAACTGCATTTAACATTTTGACATTAGTTTATTATGTGTGCACCATTGTTACTTTTCTCACTCCTCCTCCGCATGGTGTACAGTTGCATCCTCCTCTTTGCTGCAGTGGGATTGGACAAACCACCAGAGGCTCCACCTCAGCAGCTAAACTCACCTGTGAAATCTGGTCCAGCAGCAGCAGTCGCTCTCAGCACCAGGGTGGAAACCAGCAGAAGAGAAGACGTACTCAAGAACTGACCTCGATGTAAGTACTGTTTTCATCTCTCTCCTCACTTTCTTCTTCTTACTCATTAACTGACCTTTAAATATCAGTGAGTGAGCAAAGTTTTCCATTTGACGCAGGAGGAGGCAGATTTAAAGCTCAAAACATAGTGATGAGTACAGAACTATAATGTTTCATATTTATCACTTTTATTTAAACCATCATCAATCATCAAAGTTGACAAAAAGTTTTATCACAACGTCCAGATAATGTCTGTCCTAAGATGGCTGACTGAATGAGTCTATACTGGGCTCAGGGGCCCAAGAGGTGAAAGGGCCCCTGAGCAGGCGCCTCAGTCTGAGGTGCAAGTTACCATTTGGCAATTAAACTTTAAAAATGATAAAACATTACTACACAGACATGGAAAATATCTACAAAGAGATGCAAAATGACTAAAGACAGACGCCACACACCCACACAGAGAATGCAAATCACAAACAAAACATACAGAGATACTGTTTTACAGAAGTAACGAGCAAAGAGACGTGGAATCCATTATTGAGAGAAGCAAAGTGACAACAAAAAGCCAAAAGACTACTGAAAAGAGACACTATTTCTGTCTCTTTTGAATGTTTTCAAGCTCAAGAGTAACTTCTCGATCTCATTAATTAATCAATTACATGTTAAAAAGTCTGAGATTTTTGTCCTGCTAATAGATACAAAAGTTGTGCATGTGAATCTTCTGCAGAGGACACCATGGCCTCCACCCACTCCGTGCGCAGCTACTCCATTCGCCAGCCCTCCTTCTCCAGCCTGTCTGTGAGGGACAGCGGACGCAGCATCCGCTCCAAGCCTTCCGTCTCTCCTCTGTCCCGCTCCGTCTCAATGGGTAACGGCCTCAACATGTTAGGCTCCAGCCTCAACTTCAACGGCCTCGGTGTCGGCACCTGCGACAAGGAAACCATGCAGTGCCTGAACGACCGGCTGGCCACCTACCTGGACAAGGTGCGCTCGCTGGAGAGGTCCAACGCTGAAATGGAGGTGAAGATCAAACAGATCATGATGGAGAAGGTTCCAAAAGGCCATGACATCGAGGGGATGATGGCCCAGGCACATGTCATCGGGCAGCAGGTCAGTGTCCACTTCCCTATGACCTCCTGTGAAGAAACATCTAATCACACCTGAGTGACTTATATTGGGAATTGATATCTTTCTTTTTTGATAATAAGATGATTGATTCACACCCGGGTTGAATCAAGTAAAGGCAGATGAAAAAAACAAGTTCAGGATTTTTAATAAAATGTGGCTTTTGTCATTTTAGTTTGAAAGACACATAACCGTCCTCCATTTCAACATTAACTCGCAAAGCATGTGCTTCAACACAACAGAATGACATTTGGGTTTATAACAATAAACTTTACAATAGCTTTAGTCCATCTTGTTTTAATGGTATATAGATGAAGGCAGTGATGAGAGAAGGAGCACAAAGCTCCTGCAACAGCCTTTTTAACTGATTTCCACATGACAAGCTTTAGTAAACACATCCATTGTTTTCTGCCAGTAGGTGACAGTAATTAAACCAGCACATTGACATTATGATTATAAAAAGCTCTTGTTCTCCGTGCCAGATGTTAACTAACGTTCCCTGTTCCTGCTCAGGTGAGAAAGAAGACGCTGGAGAACGCTCGCATCATGCTGGAGATTGATAACGCCAAGCTGGCAGCCGATGACTTTAGGGTCAAGTGAGTGTCACACAGAGAGTCCTTTCTTTTACTCGCCTGTGAGTGTTCGCATGAGAGCGTCAGACCGGGAAGCGATGTGAATAAATGACCTTTCTGTCAGCTTGCGAAATAAGAGCCACATTCCCACGGTGCTCAGGCAGCCACAGCCTCGCCGTCAGTGATGTATTGAGCAGGTCACAGAGTCTGAGGCTGGAGGGAAGATGGAAGAGTCGGGGAACCGCCCACTGCTGCTGTTTTTCACAGTGTGTTGATGGTATGTTCTGTGGCCTGATGCGAGGGAGTAATACATCAATTGACAGTGATTCATGGCATCAGCAGCAAAGTGCATGTGTACCTGACATCAAGATGTTTGCACGAGTTTCACTTGTTTCTATCTTCATTCTGGGATTTCATGCCAAATCGAGTCAAAACAAGTCTTCTTATTTATATATTTAAAATGTAAAACTTACAGTCCCTGTGGTAGCTGCTGTATATGGCAACACTATAAAATAGTATAACTTGATACATGTATTTGAATATTATTTGTATATTTTGTTGATGACATTTAATTAAACACACTGCAGTTTTAAAGTAATTCCAATATCATCACTAACAGCTACAGTTTTGGATCGAAAAATATTCAGTGCATATATAGCTTGTGAGTTTATTTCTAATCCAGATGTGAAATATCAGTTTAGATAGCGAGGCTTTATAGCAGAAGACACATTTATGATGATGTCTTCGAGATGCAAGGGATGACCATCTCCATATAACTCACAGTGGTGATTGTGAATGTGAGCTGACTTGTGTGATGAATCAAACAGAGCAGCATCCAGTGGTTTGAGCAACATGATCATACAGGAGATCTCCCTAATACGATGTAAACAGGATAGTGGATTATATTGTGTTTGTTATAGTAGGAACAAGCTATGTTTCGGTTTAAGAATCAAATTTTAGATGCTCATCACGAGGTTTGTGCCACAATCTGGTGTTTAAGCAAATTTCAAGGAATTTGATTTTGATGATGGATGGATAGTTTTGGGAACAGCAGCGTTTGTGTTTTTGTGAAATGCACAAGTGTCGCCCGTCTCTGCTTACGATCTCCTTTCTGCTTGTTTGAATCCTCCTCTGTGTTCTTTCCGAAGGTGGGAGGCGGAGGCCAGCTTCTGCCAGTCGGTGGAGAGGGACTGTCAGGCTCTGCGGAGAGCGAAGTCTGACCACGACCAGATCATCGCCACGCTGCGAGGGGACCTGGACAGCCTGAAGGAGGAGCTCTACTTCCTCAAGAAGAATCACGACGAGGTGAGATTCCTGCAGAGGTCAAGGTCACGTCAGACATGATGGATCAGTTACTCATCAGGGTAATCACCTAACAAGTTGTCACGGGTAGTCTGGTTAAAATATAGGAAGCGAGTGTGTTCGCTGAAATGTCAGTTTCCTGCACCTTGACATGATTACCATTAAAACCACAGAGTTTTGATGCGTCCTAGTGTTTATTTTTTGCACTGAAACAGTTTACATGAGCCAGCTCTGATGAGGTAGTTTGTGTTTACTTAGTCAGGCCAGAGGGTTTAACAGTATTCAGTATCTGAAACATGATAATGTTAAGTGTACTGACACACCCTCTGTCTTTGTAGCCATGGTGCTTCCAGATAGCACAGGAGCATTTGAGCCCGTCCAGCCACAGGGATTGTTTAGACAGTCAGGTGTGGTGTCCAGGATGTAGACTGAGCCGTCCTTGTCACCATTATATGTTTAACACTTAACCTATTCAGAAAAGTGATGTGTCACTTGTCTTAAGAGAGTTGTGGTCATCCAAAACGACTCTGCAATAAGAACTCATTGTCCAGGGAGCGAGGTGGAAACCACAGTGAGATGTGGTAGGATTTAACAGTGTCCGTTCTCTTACCCTGTGTGACTTATTGTAGGAGCTAAGCTCCCTCAAGGGGCGTCTGTCCAACGAGCAGGTGAACGTGGAGGTGGATGCGGCCCAGAGTCCGGATCTGGGGGCCACGCTGGCCGAGCTGAGGGTCCAGTATGAGGGCATCACCCGCAAGAACAAGGAGGATGCTGACACCTGGTACCTCAAGAAGGTGCATCACCGCATTAATCAGACCTTATTATTATTATTATTTATAGACTACATACTGTTCATAACACTGTGTTTTATGTTATGTGTGTGTGTACAGTTAGACGCAGTGCAGTCGGAGGTCGGAGAAAGCAACGAGGCTTTGCGTTGTGCCCAAACTGAGCTCAGCGAGAGACGGCGCTTCCTGCAGGCTCTGGAGGTCGAGCTCGGTAGTCTTCGCAAACAGGTACAACACTGTGACACATGGTGCACGGGTACAGTCTGAATACGTGAACCTCTGTCAGTAACCACCGCAGAATGGTGCTTCTCATTCAAAGAGAACAGATGATGGTTTCTAACGGTTTTGTCTGCGACTTTCATGGTATTATTTGAACAGTGAATAGTGATTCTAGATTTGTTTGTGTGGGTTTGATCACTGTTTTCTTTTTCAAATCAAGTTTGTGTAAGTACTTCTGCCATTTTGAGAATCAGGAGTTAGACGTTTCAACCCTTTCTGTCAGCTTGCTAAGTAGTTTCCCTTATTTTCGGGCACAAGACAATTTTTTAAGCCAACGGTGCCAATAAGAGTAGTCAAACCTTTTTACAGGTCTTGGGGAGTACGACTGCATGAAGCTCCAACTGGACTATGGTTAGTTGAGTTGGATTGTGGTTGATGTAGGCACTGGCTTTTTACAATGATGAAGACTACATGAAAAAGAAGAAAATATCTTTGGGTCTGCACGATTTATTTAAATAACTATTTTTAATTGTCCTTTGTGACGAAGTGATGAAAGTGCAACGGTAAGTGGAGCTAAAGTGGAGTTAAATAAACAACTTAATTGTTCACCAGGGTGAAAAATTGTCTCTGGCACATGGAAACATAAAAGCAGCACGAGGACAGGAAACACACACATCGACCCGGTGTAGCAACAAGATCTCACAGAGACAAAAGTAGAGAAAACACAACAGCAAACAACTCGAAAGTCATGATTTGTATGAGTCCTCTTTTAAGGGGAGGTCTGTCCTATTGTAGCTGTAGATTAGTGGTGATTGTAACAAACAATATAGTGTAATACAAAAGCCTCTGTGCTCTTACTATGAGGCTCCAATATGGGGATTAATATATTTTCACAATAAGTACCATGTCTTCACCTCACCTGCACACTGCACAGATGTTGAGCGTAACTACAGATAACAGCTTCTTTCGCTTTGTCAACTATAGCGGTGAAGTGTACACAGCAAACATAGACCCATACGGCCGATGTTTCCTCTGTATATATCCGCTACGAGTGCACACGGGTCATACGGCACATGGAAGGGTTCAGTGGAGGCAGATATAGCTCATGGATGTTTGTTCAGCCTGATAGTGAGCACACAGTATTGAATGTGGAGATATTATGGCGCTGACAGTCTCTAGTATCTAGTGACGGGTTGTGAATGGATGAGCTCAGCTGGTAAACATACAAAGGGCATCAAAAGGTGTTCTGATTGGTAGGTCAACAAAAGTGTCTCCGCTGTCCAACAGATGGACGACAAGACAGCTCCCCAGCCAAATCATCTCGATCTCAACGTGGTGGTTGGCTGCAGTATAAGTTATACACCCCGCCTCCTCCATGTTGGTGGACGACACATGGGTGAAACTAAAAAGTCAAACTCATCCAATAAATTGGGGTAGTAAGGGGTTGTGATTTCCAAGTAAAACAGGAAATAATAAGTCCTGAAAGTCACTCAAAGAGGCAGATGTAGCAAAGGTTTGATGTCAAACTCCTGCAGGATGCACCTTTTAAGCTGAAAAGCTGACTTTTCTATATGTGCTTGTGAATGACACCTGTTATTAACTCTCACAGGTCAGTGTGTTGGAGGGAAACCTGGGGGAAACTGGACACAAGTACTCGGTGGAGATGGACCGTCTTCAGGCCACACTGACCCATCTGGAGGACGAGCTGTCTCAGCTGCGTCTGGACATGCAACGCAACAAGACCGACTACGAACAGCTGCTGCGCATCAAACAGAACCTGGAGATGGAGATCGCCACCTACAGGAGGCTGCTGGAAGGAGAGGAAATGTATGTGACAGGCCAAAAACAGATGTAAAAGAGAATGAAATGACTTATGTTAGCAAAGTGGCTGGAAATTGAATTATAATAATTGATCACTATGTCAGCTTAACAGTTTAAACTTTGAACTTCTAATTTAAAACTTTTAGCTTAAAAAGACTTTGAGGTCAATGCAAACTAGAATTTATCTGAAATTCACATGATTTCTACTCAGTATTTTGCTTTCTCGGATTAAGTTGTCATGTTCTTTTGTCCGACAGGGTGAAGGAAATACCTCCACCTCCTAAAAGTAAGTTCAAGTTATTTTTACTGCATGTACTGAATCTTATTAAAGGGTGATAGCTACAACAAAACTGTATAACAAATTTAAAGCTGGCTTCGTTCACATTTCCTGTCTTTTGTTGTCAAATTATGTAGAAACATTTTCAACATGAAACTGGTTTGTATTATTACTGCTGTTAATGGTACTTGTGCTGCTCCAGTTAAAGAGAAAGGTAAATGTCATTGTGTGTTTTTGTGACTGAGCCTGGTTTCCCTCTGTGTTACAGAAGACCCTGATATCAGGACCAGGAAGATTGTAAAAGTCGTCACTCAGACCATGATTAATGGGAAAGTGGTGGATGAGTCCAGCGAGGTGGAGCAGATTGAAGAACATCCAAAATGAACCACAGCTTGAGAGGAGAAGGAGCCGTAAACGTGCTGACGGCTTTTAACCACATCTCACAGTCAAAACTAGTATGAGGACTGTTTGTCCTTTTTTTGTCTAACTAAAGTTTTTAAGGTCAAGAATGAGCAACTTTGTCTTATTTAAAGGAATAGTTTGTCATTTTAGGAAATATGCCTTTTAGCCTTCTTGCCGAGAGTTAGATGAAAAGGTTAATATCATGTTCACTGCTTTAAGTGAACAGGAAGCAGGACTTCAGCATAAAACAGCAATAAAGCCTGCAAACAAGGGGAAACAGCTAAGATATGTCCAGCGGTGAAACAATCTGCCAACCAGCACCTTTTAAGGTTTTATCTTAATTCAGACAAAAACCAAAGCTTCAGATTGTGACTCAATATTTAGTGATCTTGTCAGGGATGTGAATCTGAGTATTTCCCAAAAATGACAAGCTATTTCCTTTTTTCCTTTAACAGGAGAATTCTGGAAAGTTACAATAATAATAGTTATTATTATTACTTGAAAATTGTCTGTACTGTAAACAAATATTTCTAGAAAATGTCTTTCTTGCAACATTATCAACTGTATTTGCATGATTTTGTTTTGTTTGACCGTAAGAAATATTATGTGCGAATTGTGACCTAGTTTTTATTATAGAAATAAACAAATCAGCCAAAGCCGATGTACAGTGTCAATAAACCAAAGTGTTTAAAAATTAAGTGTCATTTCAGAAATCAGGTTTTAACACAGACAGAAACTTTGACTGATACTCGTGGAACAAACTGGAAGGAGGAACAAAGAAAACACGATTTTCCCTGAGAGGGCAGAAACTACAAAACTCACAGTATTAAGTGACGAGTTCACGAGTTTCTTGTGTTTCAATGTCTTTCTCTGTGCACGTTAGAGGCCGGACCAGAGGGGTGGCTCTCTATATTGCATACAGTGGAAGTTCTTTCTCTCCCCCTACTGGATTTGTTCCATCTCGTCTACCAGAGGTGTCGGTGCATCTTCCTCTTATTCTTCCTCTTCGTTGGTTCTTCTGACACAACTCAATATGTTTAAAAGCACATTTTAGATTTAGAGACGTGTGTAAACAGTGAACAACAAGATGACCAATCAGGGTTAAGAACATAATTCTACAGAGCTAAGAATAAAGGCCATTGTTTTGTCATTCCAAGTCTCTGTAATACAAGACCAGGTCAGAAGTCGTGACAACACAATTAGAGCAGAGATAAACGTCGAAAGTTAAAAACTGTGTCAGAGGTTTAAGTTCTCGACCTGAGATTTGGGTCAAATGTTTTTTAGATAAATTGATGGTATCTAAAGTGCAGCTCTGTCATTTGGGGATTCCAGTCACTTTTTTTGTAACTGACCACTGGAGCGTTTTGTCAGAGTGAGAAGTTTCACAGAGGGGTGTGTGTGTGTCAGATCACAATAAACACAAGACCTTAAAGACTTCAAAACAATCCTGCTGTGAGAGGTGCAAACAGCTTACATAAACATATTACACAACATGTAATATAGATATTAAAGACATTATAGAATAACCAACTAAATGAATAATAACTGATACACACAGCAATGAAATATGAAAAAATACGACAGACACAAGAAGTCCACGAAATGTAAAATGAAAGTAGTTTGGCTGCTTGAGCAAGTTTTTTTTAATAATATATATATTTATATTTTTTGTGAGAGAGAAATATGTATGATTGCACTGACTCTATATCTGAGATCCTCTTCATCTGATAGACAACCGATAAGAGGCTTGGTCTAAATCTCAAGATGCAAATAATATACACGTGTGGAGTAAATCCATTCAATGATTGTACTGGTACAGATATAAATACCTATATATAAAAATATGTTTAACTTTGATCATAGAGGAATAAGTGGCAGAAAAAACATTAACTTTGATCATAGAGGAATAAGTGGCAGAAAAACCATCATGTGAAATGAGGAAACTGTAAACTACTAACTTTGTTAACAATACCAACTGATTTTTACTTCTTTGTGCAAACTACAGTAGTAAACAACTTCATTTTTCACCATGTAAAGTCCCAAGAAACGTGGTAGATGAAACCTGCTAAATAAAATGTTCAATAACTCGAAAATGAGGTGGGAAAGTAACAAGGAAACAATAATCATTTGTATATATGTGTTTATTACATGTGAGCTTCTCTGTATTTATCCCCCCTTTCATTAGGGCTCATTAGGTGAAGTCCTCACTCTCATGTGAAAGCTTCCATGATGATGCAGTAAAAAACACACATTCCCAGACTCAGGCGTCACAGATCACATGTCAGGTTTAAACTGCCTTAACTGTAACATACGTGAGTGTCAGTGCATCACAACAGAATAAGTGACGTATCTGTGTGGAGACTTTCCAGTGAAACAGGCTTATGGGGGTAACAATGCAACGGTCTGTGATGTCACTGAGATGTCAGTCCATCACCAAAGTGACCAAAGTGATAAAGATTACTTTAGGTTCACACACACACACACACACACACACACACACACACACACACACACACACACACACACACACACACACACACACACACACACACACACGCTGTCCTGTCAAATGTGTTTTAATCGTTGTATAAGCCTGGACAGCAGTTATCACCTTGATGAGATACTAGTAAAACTCAAATAGGGATCTTTCTCACTAACTTTTAAAAGTCTGTCCCATGACACAGACTCTTGAAGGATTTACAAGCACACACAGTGTAGACAGCAGCCGGACTGTGACACAACACAACTCTCACCACTTGTTGTGTGATTTAGTCATGTAAAACTATACTGTCTGTTCCCAAAATATTATCCCATGTGTAGGATTTGATAACCTGGAGAGGAGCAGATTGACTTGCATACGTTATCTGCACAGATTCACTGAGACAATATAAAAATAGTGACTGGTACCTACCTCCCTGTGATGAAATGCAGAAACACAATACTGACCTGTCGATAGCTGAAAGATGAACCGTCATGAGAAGTCTTTATTACAAAGGAACACATTTTTTCTCTGCTCTTTTTTGTTTTTGTCTCTTATTGTCTGTCTTGCTTGATTGAGTTTATAAATAAGATAAAAATGTTCACCTCCACACTGCCTCCCTCTGGCTGAACTTTGAAATAGAAATGACACAAACGATCTGATGTTGAACTCATTGCACTGTGAATGTCATTAATGGCCAAATGCTTATATTTGCCATGAACCTTTCGATAATGAAATCTACAAAGATCTACAAAGAAAAACCCAAAGAAATCTCACACTCAGTGAAAACCTGCCAATTAAGAAAGCTTCTTCATCAATTTGACATTATTGAAGTCTGCTACTCGTCAGTGGTGATGGAACTTCACAAAGCATTGAACTACAGTCAGGTTCATCACTTTTTTGCGTCCCCTGGAAACATTTCCTTTGCCGTTTTTTTCTATTTACATGTGTTTTATTATGTGTGTGTGTGTGTGTGTGTGTGAGAGAGAGAGAGAGAGAGAGAGAGAGAGAGAGAGAGAGAGAGAGAGAGAGAGAGGTATTGTCCAATTAACTAAAAGCAACAACACCCCCCCATGACTCCCATGTTAAAAAGCCCGACTTTAGAGCAGAATTAAACCTGGCTAACCCCCGTCACCGAACAGGACCTGAGTCTGTGGAGAGGTTTCACTCACATATCGGATGAATAATACGGTTTAATGTTCGGCTTGTTCTCCTGACGGAGAAGTTAAAGACGTCTGCGCTCCCGTTTCTGTGGTAAGTAAAGTATAGTATGTTATTTATGTGTTAGTAGTGATGAGCAGGTATCGGTGTCTCTGTACCTGCCTTGTTAGTTTAGCTCCGCTAGCCTGCAGGCAAGATACCAGCAGTAATGGCGATGCTAACGGGACCGTACGGGAGTTATTGAACCGACATGAACCGACATGAACCGGTCCACACAGCAGAGAGAAGCGTTATGAATCTTTTAAACTGAGACAGGCGACTGTGTGTGTTTGGAGAATAAGCTCCACCATGTAAGATATCTAATGTTATGTAAAGTTGTTTCACTCGCCAACCCATTTGACTTGACTACGTCACACAGATTATTATTCTGCAGAAACAGATTTACTGTGATCAACTGAAACGTGAGTATTTAAAGTCACATCTGCATTTTAAGAGCAGCTGTTTAAAGTAGCATTACGTCTCCTAAAGCTCTTTATTCAGAGTATTGGTGTTGATGTGTTGTAACGTGTTAGTGAAAACTAAACTTGTCGGCTACATTCAGTTTTTACATCGTTAATCTTAGGCAGACTTTACTGAATTATTGTGTTAAATAAGTGGACATGCAGAATAATGTATTTTTTTGTCACATAAATAAATTATAGGAAGTGTAACTCTACTAGAATACAGTCACATAGAGAACCTGAGGCTGATGTCCACCACCTATTTCCTAAGCTGAAATGATTATGATCTGATGAACTTTGAAGTAATAAACTTTTATTTTTACCATGTAAAAGTCTGTGAAGGAGTTAACCTGGCACATGTATGACTTTACATATCTGTGTATTTGTGTTGAATGTTCCTCTAGGTGACTCAGACAGCCTGCACCTGTGGATGTCCAACATGAGACACAACTGGAATCCAACCAGACTGAACACTGAGAGTCATCACTTCAACACTGACTCCAGGTACAGACCTGTTTTCATAACTTACAAACAATCAAAGCAAAGTATTGCACATAATACATAATGTATTAAATTATATATGCAATACTATTAATGTGGAAGAACTCCATACTGTACATTCATTGTCTTGGTAGTGCACTGTTTAATCCAAAACCATATTCAAATACATAGTTGAATATCCACAGAAAATAAGGATACAAACTTTGTTCATAAGTAACACTTCCTCTACAATAATGCCATACTTTTATGTTTCCTGTCATTTTATTAGGGACGGACGAGCCTGAAGGACACAGCTGTGCTGACCGTGTTCTGTCTCTTATGGCAAAGAAGAAAAATAAAACACTGGGTTTTTATCTAAAGTGTATCAAATCAGAAAGTAAAAGATAAACATTGTTCTGATAAGTGTTCATTTTTTTAACCAACCATAATGAATGTAGAAATTAACTCTATTATCCATGACACTTAGCAATGACTCTAAACAGTTGCAGGCCATCTTTAGCTAAGGGAGGAAAACATGAAGTGTTGTGCAGATGAAGCTGGTGCAGGTCGTCCTCATGTTGACCAGCCTGAAGCTGCCGATCTCCACCATGTTGCTGCTGCCACAGTGGAGGCTGAGGACATCAGGTGCTGCTGTGCTTCATCTAATGAAAAGAACAAACTCACTATAAAAGGATGTTTTATGTTGTGTATGTTCCAGCAAAGACTGGTTTCTTACAGTTTATTCTGTGTTCAGCAGGTGGAAGCACCACAGATTTCAGACAGAACCGATGTACTGGGCTCTGGGTTTGTACCCTCATGGTTAAATGCACATATTGTAAGTCACTTTGGATAAAGCATCAGCTAAATGAAATGTAATGTACTGAAAGAAATAAAACATTGTACAAATAGATAAAATGTCTTTCTACCTCATCTGTAATATTCAAGGTGATAATCTCCCACAGAGCTGTTGATAACAGTCCACATCAAGTCTCTCCACTTCTCTCAGTGTGAAAACATAATTATACAATAAATATGAGAACCAACAGTGGTGTGTGGAGATTATAATCTTATCTAAACTGTCTAATTCACTGTAAATTCCATAACAGGCTAAATAAACAAGGTGGCAATAGTAATGGTGGTTATACCAGCCTGTATCAGAACATTTGTGAAACATAGTTACTATCACATGCAACTTACACATGTAGCGTATTGATATTAACTTATTAACTTATTAAAATTAAAATCAAGTCACAACCAAACACACGACTCTGTAGTAGTGTAGTTAATTTGCTTCAATCTGTTCATTACACGTGTTAAATAAACGGTAACTTTTATAACAATTACATATTAAAAACCACTTGAGGCATGTAAGCATATGATTATGATAATAGATAAAGCAATAGGTTTTGTTGTTGTGTAGTTTCAAGGTTACTTACCTCTAGTGAGTTCGTTGTAAAGATCGCGACCATCCTGAAGCAACAACACCGCAGCGCTAGCCGGTTAGCAGCCGCGGGTAGCATGTAGCCTAGCTCCTTAGCCTGAGCTAACCAGGTAACGTTGAGCTCTGCGGGCGTGGCTCAGCTGTCAGTCTTCACTCGCGCTCCTCCTCTTTGCCCATTTATTGGTTAGCCAGGAACTAGGAGGAGTCAGCACCGGCAAGATGGCGCCGGGTGAACGCCTACTACTAGTCTCATTTTCACTCTTCAGAAACCAACGGGTGACGTCACGGACCCTAGTCCATCTATACAGTCTATGGTCTTCCTCTGTGATTAAAGGAATCCTCATTTGATAGGAATCCTCCTTTGATCAACTTCAGTCATACTAGTGTAGAATGACACAGATCATAGGAAATTAGCTCACCTATTTAAGAGAAACATTTGTCAGTGGAACCAGACACGACGACCGTGAGCCAACGTCAGACACACGAGAAACTTCTCTCCAGTGACTTTCGACCATCACAAGACAAGAGAATACTCTACAAAAACCTTTGTACACAGCTACAGAAGTACTCGACAGGAACCTTCTTGCTACACTGCAGCACCTGTTAATCGACATGGAGAGGATCAACAGCTCAGGAGATGAGCCACACAAGTGCAACTTGAGCAAAATGCTCTGCCGAGAACTCAAGGACTCGCATAGGGAGATCCAGGAGCTGGTGGCTGAAAACGCCCGTCTGAAGGAGCTGGAGGCTGAAAGCGCCCATCTGGAGGAGCTAGAGGCTGAAAACGCCTGGCTGAAGGAGCTGGAGGTAGTAAACGGCCGACTGGAGGCTGAAAATGCCTTGCTGAAGGCTGAAAACGCCCGTCTGAAGGAGCTGGAGGCTGAAAGCGCCTGGCTGAAGGAGCTGGAGGTAATAAACGGCCGACTGGAGGCTGAAAATGACTTGCTGAAGCAGCTGGAGGCTGAAAGCGCCCGTCTGAAGGAGCTGGAGGCTGAAAGCGCCTGGCTGAAGGAGCTGGAGGTAGTAAACGGCCGACTGGAGGCTGAAAATGCCTTGCTGAAGGCTGAAAACGCCCGGGTGAAAGACCTGGAGGCTGAAAACCAACGGCTGGAGAAGCTGAGGGCTGAAAACGCTGCTCTCAAAAAGCAGATCACCATGACAAATATTTCCAGGGGAGAAGAGAGGAAGAAGATGGGCGAGAAGTTGGAGTCTTCTGCCTCACTTCTGTCGAAGTCCAAAGGCGACATGACCAGCTTGATTCAGCTCGTGGAGTCTGAAAAAGCCAAAGAGAAGGAGCTGGAGAAGGAGCTCAGGAACATGCACATGAGGTTTAAAGTAAAAGAGGTCGAGGTCGTCTCCCTGAATGCAGACCTGAAGCTCCAGGAGGACAAGCTGCAGCAATACATCCTCAAAAATGAGGGCAGGTCCGAGGAAATAGAGGAGCTGCAAAAAAAAAATAGAGCCTTAGATGAAAGGTGGTCCACCGAGCACAAGGAGTCCCTAGAAAAGGAAACCAAGCTGGAGGACGACATAAAACTCCTGATCCAGCAGAACATTGTGCTTCAGGTACGTTACACCAACTCATTCTAATTGAATAATATTGGATTGTTGATTTGTTTCCGATTCAGACTTTGAAAAAGAAAAGAGTGAAACTTATGTTGTCTCTGTCTTTTCAGGAACAGGCCTTGAGGACCGACAGCTACAAGGAGAGGGTCAAGAAGGAGAAAGAGGAGAAGAAAGAAAGGAAGAAGAGCGAGAAGGAGGAGGAGATGAAAAAGGAAGAAAGGAAGAAGGAGGAGGAGATGAAAAAGAAAGAAAGGAAGAAGGAGGAGGAGATGAAAAAGAAAGAAAGGAAGAAGGAGGAGGAGATGAAAAAGAAAGAAAGGAAGAAGAGAGAGAAGGAGGAGAATGAGGAGAATGAGGGGACGACGAGGAGGAGGTTCCCCTGTTTTCTCTTCAACTTCAAACCCTCCTAATCTCCTCTCCCATCCTTTCTCTGCCTCTGCCCTGTCAATCATCCCCTCATCCCAGCTCCCCACTACCTTACACCTTAACCCCTCCCCTCCTCACCCTCCATCTACCTGTATGTGTTAGAAAATAAAAAAGAACGATCTATCAATAACAGTGACCTTTCCTCTGTCTAGTGATTCCAGAAAGCTCTGTCAGTATGTGACTTGTATATCTCAATAACTGTTCTTCTTATCAGCTACACACATGTTTATTCAAAGGCCGATTGAAGAGCAGTGTTTGTGACTGTTGTGATTTCTTTTTTAATAAACTTTGAATAAACAGACAACCAGCGCTGTGGCTGATGTTTGGTCCACAATCAAAATGATGAAAACCAAACATTTATATGTAAAAAAAACTAAATATCTATTTATATTTTATTCCTTTGTATTTTAGCTGGAAAACACACATTCTCCGCAGCACTATCCTTTTATTAGATTTAATTATATTATTTTGAAAGACACTGACAGACTATGTATCTACTTAACTAAGGTATGTTTACTTAGTTTTTCTGCTTATTATTCTGCATCAAAATATACATCACGTAATGTACATCACGTAATAACTCCGCTGCAGCGATCACATGGTTTTGTTGACACCCCATCGACACCGGTGTCGGCTATCCTCACAACAAACTCTCTTTACGTCTTCATCCTACGGTCCATCCTCAATAGACGATCTTTGACATGAACCCACTCTTTTAGAAGAAGCGGGTTCATCCTCAATAGACGATCTTTGACATGAACCCACTCTGTTCAAAAAGCGCGTCAGAGCATCGCATCATCATGTAAGTTTAATGTGACTTTATATTTTATTTATACAACTAACGCGGTCCAATTATTCAATATCTACATGTTGTGATGTTGAAGTTGTAGTTAAATTACATTTTTTCGACTTTAGAGAAAAAGTAAGCAAACAAGCGGCATAGCATACTGAGAGGAGAGCTAGCTAGCTAACCAAGCTAACAGAAAAAAGCTTGTAATATTCATTTTGTGTATTTAAACACACGTATTCTATGAACTAAGTTAAATATACATGTTAATCGTGACAATAGACGTTAAAGTAACATGTCTGGTCAAAGCTGTGGTTCAGATAGCGATAAGAAAACAGGAAATTATAAATTAATGTTCACTAAAATATGCTAATTTCATGCTACAGGTGTGAACATGGCGGCTGTTTACCTCCTCACATCTTCTCCGCTGTCAGATATAAAGCTGTGGACTATGTGTTTGAGGTGAGTTTCTTAATTTTACCTCTGGAATATCTGTTTAATTAATAGTATGAGGTTATTTTAATGTTAAAGCTGTACTGGACTAAGGTGATAAACGTCTTGCACCACTTATAATTGAGAAATCTGTGAAAAATATTAATTATTAATGATGTTATATCAATCCAGTCAACAAATAGACCAACTGGATCGTCTGTGTTTCCATTCATTTGCATTTCTGTGTTTATTTCCAAATACAACTTTGCATTAACCTCATACTGTTCTGTCCAGACTCAGTTTGATTTTAACCTTTGGTGTTACTTAAATTAATGTGTGTTTACTTTTGCCTCTTAAACAAATTTTAACCTTTGTTTACATTAAATTATTCCGGTGTTTGTGCATGATGTATTGTAAGACTTCTCTGGGTGTTAACAAAGGCGCCATGAAGTATTATTATTATTATTACTTCAGACGACCACCAGTTTGAAAGTCATGATGAACTTGCTGGCACTGCCGGCGCCTTACCTGACCGACACCCACCTGTACCCTCACAGTGGCAAACTGCCTGAAGTCACCTACAGGACACCGTGGATCAGAGGTGATAGAGTGACTCCACTAATGTTTTATATTGTTGGGGTTGTTGTAGCAGAATCAAGTTTCAAGTTTTATTTGTCATATGCAAGTTAACACAGGGTCGACAGGACAATGAAAGGAGTCGGACGAGGAGAAACCGGTCAGATCAGCAGTGAACAGTCACTGCTCCCTGACTTTAAAGATTACAGATTACACACAGAAATAACTTGAGGCCTACTTGCTGCATTTAATTAATTTATGTTAAGAGTGACTGTCAACAATAGGGTTTGTTTTTATGTTGTGTTCCTGACAGGAAAGGTGATCTCCACCTGCAAACTCTTTGTCAGTGGTTCCGTGCTTGACGACCTGGGAGGAACAAAACAACCTATGAATTTTACAGAGAGGTGATGTAACTCCCTCACTCTGCAACATTTTCCCCCTCCTGCATTTTATTATATCACCATTTAAATATTACTTTAATTTTTTGAATGTCATAGGTGGATGATTTTGATTTTAAATGTTTTTGTCACGTTCCAGATTTAATGTGACTCTAAATGAGGTGAACAGGGATGTGGAGAAGATACCCTGCTCTAATCCTGACTCACTTGAAGCTGAGGATGAGGCTGTTTGCAATTTAAAAGAGTCACAGGTCAATGGTTCATGTCACGAAATGTTTTTCAAGTTGACAACTGACCAAATGAAATCTGGAAATCAGAACAAAGGTAACTTAACAGTTGTAAGAATGACTGTTTTGACTCTGATCATTCTTTCTCACTAAAAAACATGTTTACATCTGCCAAAGATCTCCTCCTGCCTGAAGAGCTCATTGTTGTTGATTACCTGCAACAATTTAAGAGTGAATTACCCACATTGAAAACCAAACTGTCCAGACTGAGGACGCTTCCCGTGGCCGACCCTCTGCTGAGCTCAGCGGGAGACACCATCTCTGAGGACTCAATATTCAGGTGAAAACATGTATAGTTCAGAGTTGTTGTTCCATTTGGAAACCTAGACCTGTCTCATTCATGTTTTGGTTTGTATTAGCTGTAAAATGTATTGGATTACAACCTTTCCAGGAGATGTGCGTCTTATGAAAAACCTCCTGGTTCGTGTGCCAGTGACGCTCACATGTGTGCAAACATACATGAGGACTTTGCCAAAGAATTGCTCATGAAGGAAGAGGTAATTTAAATGAAGAGGATAAATGCTAAATTATTTTGTTTTGGCAATAAAAATAATATAAGCTCTCTGGAATTTCCTGGTTTTCTTAACAAATTCTTCAATATTTCTAAACACATTTACACATAAATGGAGATAATTCCAGGGCTCACTTTTACTTGCCACTGTTTGCATGAAACAACTTAATTTCTACAGTTTTTCCTCCACAGTCTCTGCTCTTACCGGTTGTTGTGGACACTTTTAAAATGACCACAGAAAACTGCGACTCCTTTTCAAGCATTTGTGGTCTTTTAGATGTTGCTCCTGAACTATTGGATGAGCAGCTTCCAGTCCTGGATATGCTTCATCAAGGTGAAGACGAGATAAGAAGGTTTTAGATTAAATAAAAATACAAAGCATTATAATAAAATAAACGTTCCTTCATTTTCCCTTTCAGATGCAACAGTGTCAGTGGATAAATTCCAGTGCGACTCACCAGAGGAGCCTAAACAAGAAGGCAAGATGAATGGAGGCCTGATAGACTCAAATCTCATAGGTACAAGTTACAGAGAACATACACAATAAGTGTAAACTGTTAGATGTACTATGTGTGTGTCTGTGTTACTCACTACTTAGTGTTTTAGAAGTCACAACATGCTTGTTTGTAATTGTTGTTTCCTTGCTTCCATTTAATGTTTCTATAGAACGTATGATGCTTCCAACTGAATTGGAGCTGGACGTGTCTCTGACACTGACTCCGAAGACCAGTCACACTCGTCTGTGTCTGTCCACTTCTGAACTCGAGAAGGAAGAGTTGTCACCGCTCTGCAGACGGTGAGTGACGATACCAGATCAAGCTGTGGTTAAACTGCTAATACAGCAGTTACCATCATGTTGTTACATTTATAAAAAACTGAAGTGATATCACGGTAATATCCGACAACATAATGATAATAGATTCATAAAGAGCTGAAATGAAAACACAATTCAAAGATATGGGTAAAAATAGATAATGTAAAAAAGAATACTGATAGTGCACAGTGTTGTAAACTGTTCTGATGATTGTTGTGTAGGTCTTTAGTGTCAGTGAAAGCTCACACAGAGATGGAGAAGGCTCTTTGGAAAGCAGAGAAGCATCCAACCTTTGTGGTGGGATTTCTGTTGGCAGGTAATTACAAGGTCTAGTGTTTGAGCATTTACCAGATAGGATAAAGGGTAAGACAAATGATGATTGATAATGGACTAAAGGACTAAAAAGTTAGGATATCTCAGATTTTGCCCCCAGTGTGATGTTGTGCCACTTTAAGAGGTAGACAGTTATTAAATATAATAAAATCAACTACACATTTGCATCTTTTTCAGGATAATCCTATTTAGTTTACTCAACTCTCTTACTTGTATTACTTGTATTTATCAGACCTACACTGTAAATAAATCGACAGTGTTTGTAGAAATCTAATCCGTTGTGGTTTATTACAGAGCCTGAAACACCTGAAGCAGCTGTGGACTTCCAGCCGCTGTCTGAGGCTGTAAAAGTCCTTAAATTAGAGAAGCAAAGCTTTATCACTGCTGCTGCTGAACTGAAGTCACAGATGAGCACAGGAACCTCACAGGTGTATTTGTGCAGCAACCGTGAGGTCACTGAGAGCATGAGGTCTGAGCTTCCCTCCACCAGAGAGGAAAAGATGAAAGACTTTAAAAAGCTGTCACCCGACCATGAGCTGTGTGAGTAGAGTCGTTTTTGTCATTGAATCTGTTTTATTTGGCAGTGAATGTGTTAGTTGTCAAGAATTTGTGCAGTTAATTAGAGGGTGAAGAGTCTTTTAATGAAAAAAATAATCATTTAGTTAAATGTCCCGCTTGTTTTGTCATTTTAATTAAGGATAGTAAATTGAATATATTTGCATTTTGGACTGATGTTGAGACAAAAGAAGACGACTGTAGTGAAATGTGATGGACATTTTAATAATTAGTGACTTATTCTAAGCATCTATACTAAGCATATTAATAAATATTGAAAATAATTGTTAGTACTGTTTATGTTGTGAATCGCTTCAAACTATTTATTTTTTCTTTTAGAGCATTAAAATGTGAGATTATTGCAGCAGATGATTTATTTACACATCTATGTCCTTTTCCTAATCTCCACTGGTTTCAGTCACAGTTGGATCCTTCCTGACGAGTCCTGCAAACAAAACTCAGTTACCTCACATGAAGAAACAGGAAACTTCTCTCCATACTGAAGCTGACACAGATGATTCTCCTCTGCAACAACAAAACCATGCTGACGCGTCTCAGAACAAACTCCTTATGCTCAATGTCAACATGAACAACAAGGAAGTAAAACCTGCAACACTAACACTTTCAAAACCGGCTGCTGCCTCCAACACCAAGGAGGAAATTTCCAACGTCAGGTTCTTTGAAGTCGCTGCCCTGTCTTCTGCTCTTCAGAACAACAGAGACACATATGACTGTAAGACTGAGCAGAGTGTCCACACTCCTGAGCAGACTGTGTCCTCACCACCGATTATCAGAGACAACCACAGACATCAGCAGGTTACCAGTCGTCCTCCAGAGAAGGAACTTGACCCACTCTCCACCTTCATGGCACTCAGATCCCAGCAGGTGGCGCCAGTTACTGCAGCGCCAGTTACTGCAGCGCCTCAGAGCTCAGCCAGTTCTCCAGGTACTTGCTGCTGCTGCTGCTGCTGTTGTGGAAATGTGTTAATGTGGTTATGACTGAAAAGATAATGCTTTTATCAGCTGTTCTTATAACGATTGGAGATGATTTTCATCACACCTTTTATAGTCCTGCAACCTTAGTTTGGATTTTGGCCTTTTTGGCATCTAGAGAAAAACTGGTTCTTCAGCTTGATCCAGTTTTCTTCCTCAGAATTTTGCTTTTCATTCATTCAGATTTTTTGGGCAAAATAGCAAATATATATATGAAACAGGATTAGATTTTTTTGTGTAAAGCTATAGTGCCACTTCTTAGTCATATCAGAAATGTTGCCTCCATATCTGGAAAACTAAATGTTTTGTTTTAACATGGGTTCAGGGGACTTGCTGTTTGCTGATAGAAAATGGATAAACTGAGAAAATAATCTGTAGATGAAATGGTACCAATATTTAAACATTTTTGTGGTTCAGGTAAAAGATACTTTGATAATGAACTTACTCTACCCGTGGTGTAACGTCATACTCGTTACTGACTGTGATCTTGTCGCGTCCCCTTTTTCTCAGCACCAGAGGTGGAGCGGGTAACTCCACCGTCTGAGCCGCATACTCCTCCACAGCAGATACAAAGATCAGACAGGAGGCCAATGTATATGAGCGGTTCTGTGTCAGGAAATGTTACCAGAGAGCAGGAAGCTGCTGGCCAATGGAAAGGTCAAGTCATCAGTCATCCTGTCAGCCAGTCCGACCCTCAGGAGGGACAGGAGAGCAGAGGGATACAGGTTCAAGCTACAGGTACAAGACCTTTACAATAACCAGAGTTAAAATATACTATAAACAAGTAGACTGTTTATTTTTTATTTCCATTTTAAAACTTTTACTCAACTAACTTTCACACAATTACTGTAGTACATTATCAGTGTTGTAGACACAGTTAAGGTGTTTCAGAGGGCTTTGTTTTATTTTGAACCTCTGTCCTCCTGTTCCCTCGCAGACAGCCAGCAGCGGGCCTACTCTGAGCTGCTGACCATCGCTCAGCCCTGTTTGAACTCTGCCAGAGAGCTGGGGCTCAACTTCCTGGTGTGGGGAGACTTCAGCTGCCTGACCCCCGACCGAACACATTTCCTCCTCAAACAGCAGGAGAGGGTGCTCTGCAGAAAGCATGCACAGAGCACAGAGCTGATCAGAGGTGGGACATTTAATGTAATCAATATGTTTGTTATTAAAATATGTTGTTTGTTTTGGGTTTTAAACTGTACATCACCTCTCAAGCATGTTTCCACTGTGTTCTGTACAGATCAGGAGCTTCTCTTCAGCAAGGTGACTCTGATTCATGTGCTGGTGACGTTCAAGGAGCTGCTGCTGAAGTGCGACCTCAGTACTGGATTGGGTCAGTTTTTTGCTGGTATCATTCCTCTAGTCTAGTGTGACTTCAAAGCTCCTAAATACTTGGTTTAGAATCTTAATTCTATCTCTGCCATTAATTATTCACAAAGAGAAGAGTTTGACACTCAAAACTCAGCAAAATCTGCTTTAGCAGGACCGTTTTGAATTGGTTTAAGCACATTTCATTTAAATAATGCTCAACTCTTCTGGTCTTGAAAAGAAGTTGAGCCAAAATGCCTTACAAGGTGTTATGGTATTAGCAGCAGCAGCAAGGAAAGAATTATCCTCTCATTATGGGAAAATGTGAATTTCAGCAAAAATTTTAATGAACTAAAATTACTTTTTAATGGTTAATGCACTGATCCATTTTATTGTGTTTACCCAGGACCAGGTTGTGTAAAATAATATATTATATCGAGCTACAGAAAAAGTCATAAAGATAAAATAAATTGAGGTATGATGGATAATGGAAATGGAAATTGTTTTTTCAGTGATCAGGTCTTAAGAAGTCTTAAATTTGACTTGGTGAACAATATAAACCATAATGTGATATTTACAGCCTTCTCCTTATTTTCTACAGCGTACCTGACTCAGGCAGCTGAGACATGTTCGGAGCAGATTCTGCAGCAGCTGGTGAAGAGGATGCAGATCATCTTCTTCCTCAGTCACAAGAACCAGGAGCCCAACCTCAAAGTGCAGGAGCTGCAGCAGCTGCTGGCTGAATGGCTGCACAGCAGGAAAGGACACAACAACATGGACAAAGTCAGTGTTCAAGAGATACTGCTTCCTTTTTCATAGTAAATTGTACCAATAGTGTGATGTATTGCATTTTGGTTACTGAAATGTGTAAATGTTGATTTGTTAACTGTAGACTAAGTTAATCAAGAACACAAAGTCAGATAAATAGATAAAATGCATTTGACTTATATTGTTCCACAGTGACACACACTTTCCACCCAGCAAATCCAATCTTTAATTTACTTGTGTTTGTTACCATCACACATTAAGTTTCAGTTTTTATTTGTACAACCCTTGATATGACCCTGGTTTTCTGTCTGTAGATTCTTGTCATATTATCAGTCGACTCTGACGACAGCAGATCCACGATCATCAACAGCTTGAGCCAAGTGGCCGGTGAGCATCTCTCAACCTCCTTCAGCCGTTAAATAATATGAACTAAACCACTGGCATCAGCCGCTTTTGCTAAATTGTCTGTGACAGCAACATAAAAATATGATAATTGATATTGGACAGTTGAGCATGTTCATGTTTTTTATTCTCACAGGTGCAGCTGTAACGTCAGTTCGTCCTGAGGAGAACAAAACCAAACTGAATGGTGCCAGCGTGGTCAGCAGGTAATGAGGAACAGCAGCATGACGATCAATAATTGGTCAATTAATTTGATCAGTTAATAAGCAGCTGCAGTGAAAAATATAATAATAAGAAGAAGAACAAATGTAAAATCATAGAAACTAAAAGAATGGTTATCTGCCTCAAATACACATTCATATAAATAACAGTGTCAAATATTTGTTCTTCACCAACAACAGATAAACAAAGACTAGGATGAGGAACAATTTGCTAAATATATTAAATGACAAATAATAAATGGCTGAATAAGAATTTGGATGTTGGACATATACTTGGCCCCTCTGTGTAAAATCTGGCCCCCTTCATATCATAGATCCATCCCTGTTGATTTGACAAATGTTTATACCTGCTCTCGTACACACTCGCTGACCTGGATGCTTCACTTACTCTGATCTGCAGCTTTTGTGCTGGTTAGGTTCAGATTCCAGATTCTAAATGGTTGAAGGAACATAATTTAATTCCATATCCTGGCACTTCTTTAGGTGCTGATCTGTTCTTTTGTGGTAGTGATTGTTTATTTTATTTTATGAATATTATGTAAAACCAAAAATATGAGACTAGGCTGTGACTCTCATCTCATTATATAAAAGTAACACTGGAGTAACTGTTGCTTGTTTTCACAGTGTTGAAGGAAATATTTTCAAGCTGCTTAGCTGTGTTGAACAAAGTGTTGTTTTAACACTCCCATCCTGTTTGACCAGTGTGTGTGACAGTGTGTGTGTAGTGGTGTATGAGCAGCATATAGGCCCCGACTTCCCCTGGAACAGTTTCTGTCTGGTGGTGGAGTACGACCATCCAGGTCAGTCTCCATGGTCCACAGTCTGCAGAGAGAGGAGCATCAGTCACCTCTCTTTCAACACCAGCATCTCTGACTCTGGTCTGTTGCCACCAAATGCATATTAATCACCCATTAATCATGATTAATTAACTACTTAATTCTAAATGTTTGTTTTTGCTTGTTCTTAAAGAGAAGGGGAAAGACCCCTGGTGCCTGGAAGACAACGTTCCTTATGTGTTGTTGGTGACTGAGGAGTTTCTTAACTGTCCACTGCTGCTGCAGACACTTGAGTCAGAGTAAATTCTCCCGTTCATCCAGTCCAGTCTAATAACATCATATCCAGCTTAGTAAGAGTGGTTGTGTGGATTTCCAATTTAGACCTAAGACATCACCTTACTGGAAATGAGGGAGTCTGCACTGAAGTTCCATGAATCTCAATATCACTGGTCTTAAACCATTGAAGCTTTGAGGATCTGCCAAAATGTCCTCATATTCATGGTTTTGGGCAAAAATGTGTCCACACAACCACAGCAAGACATGTTGTGAATTAGATTATTAATTATATTAATTAGACAAACAGCATTTTGGTGAGATCTGTCTGTGTGTTTGTGTTGTGGTTTGATGTACAGGTTTAATATAACTGTGTTGGAGAGGAGTCACTGTCCGTCCTTGCAGATGCTCGGAGGGACTCATCACTATGCTGTGATCACAGTGGATGAAAGTACAGCCATTATCATTCAGGTACCAGGGGACAGAGAAACCTGCTGCTTCTCTCACATGACACTTATCTGTAACAATGCTGGATTAACGCTTGTGTTTTCATCGCCTGCTACTGAGCTTCTTGAGAATTCCATGGAGATGCTAAAAATAAAATATCCGTGTTCAGGCAGCAACAACTTACCGTAAACTCTCAGATCCATTTCCGATTCATCTGCACTCCACATGAAGTCGTTCACTTTACCATCGTCTCTAAACAATCTCAAGCTGTGAAATAAATCAAGAAGTGTTGAGTTTTGTTGACAGTAGCTTAAAAAACAAATGATTTGAATTAACTTGTGTCTGAAAACGTTTTATTTTTATTTTGTTCAGAATGATTTAGTACATTATACAAAATTTACTATGCAAATGTTTATTTTTCTTTTTTATTTACCTTGCCTGTGTTCATGCCGGGTCAGATTTGAATATCTGCTTTTATATTTAAAAACAACAAACAAACTTTAAGCTAAATTTTATTCCATTTCAGCAAATGTA
This sequence comes from Hippoglossus stenolepis, assembly GCF_022539355.2. Lineage (NCBI taxonomy): Eukaryota > Metazoa > Chordata > Actinopteri > Pleuronectiformes > Pleuronectidae > Hippoglossus > Hippoglossus stenolepis. The sequence continues at coordinate 22,792,972 of NC_061491.1, forward strand.
GTTGTGTGCATGTGTGTAGGATCAGGATGAACTGGATCAGGAACAAGCCAGTGAGGGACTGGTGATGAGGCTGACTGCTCTCTGTCTTCAGTACAACTGCTGCTGGGTGATCCTGCACTGCCCAGACATCCAGGGAGGAGGGTCAGACTGCACACACGCACACACTCATGAATATTCATGTCATACAGAGACACTCCATTACTGCCTCTGTTCTGTGTGATGACAGATTTTCCAGCGAAGCCTTCAGCAACTTGCTGTTGGTTTATTCGTCTCTGGTGCTGTTTGGAACAAAGTCCAAGGATCTAGATGTCAAGGTAGAACAAGTTCAATTCAAACACGAGTTCTGCCTTTAACTGTTCAGGTTTTTCAGAGAGTCTCTGTTCTTGTCAGCAAAAACTTTCTGCAGGAGCCAGTTAACTTTTGATGTGTAGAGAAAAGAGCAGCAGCCTCTATTGGCCACATTGGTATTTACCTTACCTGTAGCTGTGTTGATGGGTGACAGTTAGTTTCTTACCCTGTGTTTCAGGTGCTGATAGTGTCTGAGGTTTGTGAAATTGCCAAGTGGATCAGTCAGATCTGCTTCCACAGCCTGATGTCCAGTGACAGGGATCCTCTCAGCTTCCTGAACAGAGACTGGTTGACTGTGATCCCTTCACAGGTGAGCACAGCATCACCAACACAAACCCTCACTGGGAAAACCATGGGAGAAAGTTTCTAGAAGCCGAACTACAGCTGTGTACATTTTTAGTTTTTATCTATGGTGGATTTCAGAGATTGTTTTTGGTGAAGAGGAGTTTGCTGAAATTTAGAGTAATTTTTTATTCAGATCTGAACTTTGAAAAATAAATATGAAGCGTTTTAAAGCCCGTTTTTCGATCAGTTGTAAAGCATCTGTTAAATCAAAGTCGTGCATTTATTTCATCCCATGTGGAAAACTGCAGCTCTTTATGTAAAAAGAATTACATCAAATCCATTTAGTTCCCATTTCTCCAAGAATACAGATTACAATTCTTAAGTTGAGACGTTCAACTAAAGGAATTTGTTTCTGTCCTGGCACCTGAACTGTGTCAGTAATTTTATTTCGTCTGCACATCTACTTCTGTATTTTCCTTTAAACATCGGCTGAAATTTTACCTTTTTCAACATGTTTTTGTGCCATGTATCTGGTTTAACTGATAAGTTGTACAGCTTTTCTTCTTGCCCCGAGTCTGAGTTTGCTGCTTTGTGTTGCTTTAATATTTTTTTCGTTTCTCGACAGGAGGAAAAGTGTCTGCTGCAGTTCCCATGTGTTAACCCTCTGGTGAGTCAGCTCATGCTGAGGAGAGCTCCGTCCTCACAGTGGCTCCTGGGGGCCTCTCTGTCTCAGCTGGGTGAGCTCCTCCCTGAGGTGCCACAGAAAGTCCTCAAGGTGATTCAGAAAACATCACCACATTTAAATATGCGGAAAATAAATTGTATGTTTAGTCTTTGATGCAGTTCTCTTATCGGTAGAGAATATTTTTTATCCTAGTATGTTTGAAATTTAATACATTTTAAAAAGTCTAAGTAATTAAAAATAATCAAACAACCTTACAACAGAAATTACATGTTTCAATCTACAGCTGATCTGTCACAGGCAGAACAAAGTCTGTCCATGAAGAGTTCTTTGTTGAGTTTCTCACTCTTTTAAAATTCCTTAATTATTTTTTTTTCAGGGCAAACTGAATATTTTCAGTGGCAGTTCATTTTCTTTTCTTTTCTCTTCTTGATTTTAGCTTTTCAGTGACACCACCTCCCTGTTCACACTGACCACAGACCCGAACCACCTTGAGTCTCAGGCAGTCGTCACTGAGACAAACCGACAACCCCCCACCCCCCCTCATCCAGAGGCGTTCTGCAGCCAAACCACCACCAGCTTCCTGTTTGGAGCTGAAAGTGCAGAGACCAGCTTCTGTGAACGAGACCCAGACCCGACGGTGCAGGATGAAAGCACCGATTTCACATTCGACCTGAGTTGTTCTTTCGGCGGCCCAGATGTTCACCTGCAGAGCAGCTGGACGGGCGGGGAGCTGCAGAGAGAGGAGTTGACGTTTTCTGGATTAAAAAGCAGAGCCGGAGCAGTGGGGAGAGTTGTGAGGAGAGTAAACGACCAGTGGACACTTGGGCCTCCACCGAACCAAAGCGGCTTCGCCAACTACCTCCACACTGCTGACGACAGTCCTCTCAAACTGGACTCCACATTCAGATACAGCCCCCAGCCACCACCTGACGTCAGCACTCAAATATCTGCATACTCCACAGTCTGCGTCGACTTCCAGCAGACTAACAACCTTCACATCACCTGCAGTCTGAGCCCTCCCACTGCAGGGGTCACAGCGTGGGGTCGAGCTGAAAGCAACGACGACTACGTCTCCAGCATCGGAGGGATGACAGCAACTTCACCTCAGTACGGCTCCAGATGCTGGATCGGACGAGAGAGGAAGAGGAGTGGAGAGGCTGCCGGTTTGGTTGGAACAGGTGAAGATTCAAGTGCAAGCAAAAGTTGGAAAAATATTTAGTTGATTTTCTTCAAAGTGATAATAAATAATTAAATAAAACCCCTACAGCAAAAATATATCATGTTGTACATGAATCATGTGACTTAAACTGAATCTCCTGCTCCTAAGAGATAAGTAATTAGGACTGATTACATTTTCGATGAGTAATCTGTACTAATTGATTTTCAGGTAACTTGTCAAAAACCGCTCTAAATATTTGCCAAACAGTGGTGGATGGAAACACACATTCATTTACAAATACTTATATATATATATATATATTTAATATCTAAGAAGAAAAGGCTGCACAAAGGTTAAAAATCAGGAGAAGAATCAACAGAGGAACCAGTAATAAGAAAAAGGCTCAGCGAGTGTTTGAGAATTTGTTTGTTTCTGAATTTTTTATTTTAACAGATTAAAATATTTCCTTGTGTGTTTTGCAGCGTTGACTCCACTGAAGAAGGGAAGGCTGAGCTACGAGAGGGTTCCCGGCAGGAGTGACGGTCAGACCAGGCTGAAGTTATTTTAAATATATATGATTTGATCCTAACGTTGTCCTTACAGTTCTGCTAAATTCAAGTTTTAATTCAGAGGAAATTTCACTTTTATTAGACAAGAGTTTTCAGTGCGAACTAGTTTTTTGCATAAAATATCTACATTTTAAAACCAGCACTGTTTTGTTCTTTTAAGCTGTGTCGGATGAAATGTGATGCATCAAAATGTTAAAATACTAATATACAAAACACTATACGTTTTTACATTTCACAGCACGAATGTAATTATTTGTGATTTTATAAATTAAAACTAAGAACAGTTTATTATTTATTTAATTATTTATAAGTGTCCTGCACCCTGTAACCTCTCCTGTTCATTTATAAACAGATAATAAATGGTAATATAACAGTTATGCTTTTAAAAAATGTCTTGATTTGCAGCGTTTTTGTTTAAAAATACCTTAAAACAACATTATGTGTTAAAAACCATTGTGTTTATATACCGAGTCTTCAGTCAAATAAGGGGGAGCAATTTGTTTTCACAAAACGAGATGAAAGATAAAGATTACAGCAGTGTGCACATTTTAGTTTTCCCTCCGTCCACACAGAGCATGCTCAGTAGTGGAAAACAAATTGTGATTTATGGTTGGAGGAGTCGGATCGGGGGTCTTTCCCAGCTGAACTGATAAAGTCTCTCATTTTAGCAGCTCCAATGGTGGTGCGGTTTTTTTCCCCGCTTTCATTTAGTGAAGCAATCCCCTTATCATCGTCTCTCAGCATGTGGAGAGAGTGCTTATCTTCACGAGCCAGCAGAGTGAAGCCAGCTCCCTCAGGAATGATCCCCAGACAAAGACGACCCCCGGGGACACTGACTACAAGCCTCCCTGCCTCTGGACGGCCAAACCCAGCACTGGCTGCCCACCATCAATAACCCGCCAGCAGCTTTTTTTTCTACTTTCCTCAACACTTCCGTCCATCTCTCTCTCTCTGGCCTCTAACAAGCAGTGGACAAACAAAGAGAAAATGGTGTTTTTTAATGGCACAGTAACAAAAGCGGTGGACAGGGTGGTTAAAGGAGAACCTGTATGGAGCTCGGTAAACAGCAGCGTGATGGTGCAGTAATTGCCCCTGACTGTTACTTTAGCCCTGGTCTGAATGGGACAGGAGAGATACTGTGGGAATTAACGGGCTGTTTAAACCCAAGCTTTTCTTCACACTTGGCCACAGCTGCAAAGGTCACACAGCTGTTCAGAGTCACCTGTGTGTTTCCTCTCCTCTGTAAATCAGGCCGCTTTCCTGAGTCCCATTTTTTGGGTTAAGTGACAGTAGATAAGAGTGATGAGAAGATTTTACATTTTAGAAGAAAACACGTCAAACATTTGACTGTATTTTCTCCTGTCCCTTTATAACCATAATACAAAATTTTTAAATGGCCTAAAAAACACCATGATAATTAAATTAGGAGAGATTGTAATAAAGGGCCTTAAAGAGTATTAATTCAATAGATTTGATAAAGTAATATGTGATTTAACACTAAAGGGGTAGTTGGTCTTGATCATTTAAAATCCTATTCATTCCAGGAGCTGAACAAAAAAAGAATATTACTGAGCAAAAATAGATTCCTGAATAAAATGCATAAAAAACTAGAATAGCACTCGGAGCTCATACCTCGGCCAAGACCTTAGTTAATTTAAGGGGACTCAACAGTAACCTTAAATTTAATCAAACCACACAAAATTCCACACACTCATAGATATCAGTCGTCTAAATGTGCCTGATTTTTTTCATGAAGATCCATGAATCACTTCCTGGGAAATTGAGGAAAACGCTCTATATCACAAATTTACCCCAAAACGTTATGGCTCCTTTCTTGGCCTATGTCCCAGCCTTCCACCAGTTTCATGGGAATCTGTTCAGTGGTTCTTGAGTAGTCCTGCTGACGAGGTATCAAAAGTATTCTGTCATAATTAGCTTGAATGTTTGAGTTGTGGCCATTACTATGTTTTGTGAGGTCACACTGACCTTTGACCTTTACCGAATTCTAATGAGTCCAAGTGAACCTTTATGTGTCGAGGTTGAAGAAATTCCCTCCGGCTGATCCAGTGTTATCACATTCACAAAAACAGGATGGATGGACAACTTAAAAACATTGTGCCTCGGGCGAGTCAAAGCACGACCCTGTGATGAAGTGAAGACAAAGTGTTTTCACCATTTTGCATCAACTCCTCTGCTTTTCAAATACTTTATGAAAATCACATTCAGCTGAGAATCATGTGGAGGTCGCTGTTTGTCTTTATTTAAGCTCGTGAACAGTGTAGTTGCACGGCAGTGACTTCTGTCATGAGCTTTCTGTGCTGTCAGGCATGAGTCGTATCATTCTGTCTCTGCTTGTCGCTCTTCCTTTGACACCTGGCCTCGTGGCTGTAATAAAGTCGACACACCGGCCAGACGACCCTGCACCGAGTGCGTCTGCAGACCTGCAGCGGAGGCTGGATGGTGCTGGAGAGCGGCGGCGCCTGTCCTGCAGGTGCAGCCTCTTGGACGTGCAGCAGGGCCCATGAATGGACGATTCAGAAAAGGGCCCCCATCGGGGCCTGTTCTCCAGGCCCGGGGCTAATCCCAGCCCCTAATCGGATTATGTAAATTCCTACTCCACGCACAGACTTTTATGGAAGGCTGCGTCTTTGAAACAACACTTGAAGGGTGTAAAAGGAAAAATGACAATTGGTTAAACTAGACTCGTTTCTTTTTTTTTTATCTATGTGGAGGTTTAAAGTGGGAGGGAGAGGAGGGGAGAGGTGTGGCTGGAGAGAGGTGAGTCAGGACGCTGTGCTCTCCCCGTTTCCTCTCTAATTTATGTGTGTCCCCTTGGAATGGCTCAACAAGATTACCATAGTCATAACAAAACCCATATTGTTCCACTGTCAATCTGGATATGGTATTTTTACCTTCTGTGGCCCAATCAGGCTGAATTCTATAGCAGAGCAGCCAGCGATATCAAGGTCTTCTCCACGGTGTAGAGGACGGTGGGTTGTTCGTGCCTAATGTCACAGAAACAGAAAAGAACAAGTGTCCGCGGCAGTGAGAGAAGGATCACGTCTCAGTTTCACGTCAATGGGGAATTTATTTGTCCCCTTTAGTGCTAACCTTCAAGGATTAAACGAGCAATGAATCATAAAAAGCAGCACAAATAGTCACTTAAAAAGCTGTTGAATCATGGAGGCTTAAAAAAAAAAAAAACCTGCGAAACACAAAATGGCCTCGAACGTTGCACGGAAACACCTGAGAATCACTCACAGCGATGTTTTGTGAACAATGTGATCCTGAAGTCATCGGGTCTACATGATAAACAGGAGTGGGGGGGGGGTTCTAACACCATCCTCCTCCACTGCACACGTCACACAATAGGGTTCACCCTGCTATAAAATGTGGGATGCGAGCATGCAGCAGTCATCCCCCCTACTCTCATCCCTCCCTCCATCCCTCCCTCTCTCTCTCTCTCTCTCTCTCTTTCACCCGCTCCTTCCCTCTCGCTCGTAAGGATCCATCAGTGAGAATGAGGAGACGCAGCTGAGTGGACATTAACACACCCTGGACGCTGATGACCTGCGGACGCTGCGACTGACATTTCTCTACCTTTCTGCAAACACAACACAGGTGAGACATGTGTGCTTTATATGTAAATGTAATATACACGTATGTTTATATGTATATATCATAGTGAAGGATTCTTTTCTTTTCCCTCGAGGCCACATGTTTCCACTCAGGTCACGTAAATAATTAATCAAAATGAGGATGTTATACAAGTGTTCTCTTTGCAGCTGTCATGTTATAGTAAATAAATAATGTGTGTTTATATGAGACTCTGCATTAATAATTCAAACAGGTATTTTTTTTTGGTACATCAGCATTTATCTAACCAGAAAGTCTCTATTACTCTAATTCACTCACATTTTACTGTAACCTCCCTCCTACTATTTACCATTTATGAGCCGTACACACACACAAATTATCGGTCATATCGATAATTCAGTAGTTTAAATCGCTCCCGTAAATATTTATATCATATTTATATAACTGTGATTTATGGTTTTTCATTTTATGTCAACAGGACGAGTTAGAGAAGCAAATACATTTAAAAATACATCTTCTTATAAATACATTCTAAAGCATTATAGGTTCATACACTGCGTATGAATGCAAGATATGGAGGTTTAATTGTTTCTGGTTAAATAAAAGCTGATTTATAATAAGAACCAACATTATCATTATAATTATAATCATATATATAATTTGGTTTTCAACTTCTTATAAATCTATAGTAAATATAGAGACCTGGTATAAGCAAATAAAACACGAGGGTTATATTTTGCAGAAAGAAAAAGAAAAACATCTGATTATCATTGTATTTTCAGAAATTATTTCATATAAATTACTAGTTTGTGTAAGAAACTTGTTTTTTCATTATCTGAAATTCCACCTTGTAGTCAGTTTATTTTTATTATTGATTAACTGTCAGACTATTCTCTCAGGTCATTGTGTATAAAATGTAGAAATCAAACAGTGGAGGAAAATGCCGCTGCTGCCATCTTTAAATATCTTGTTTTTTACGACAAAGACGAGCAGAGAACCTTAACGACTGAAACCATCATTTGATTGTCAATTAATTTTCTGTCATTCGATTAATCGTTGCAGCTCCACTCAGCACCATGACCAGGAAGGTGTTCACCAACACGAGGGAGCGCTGGCGCCAGCACAACGTCAACACCGCCTTCGCCGAGCTCCGCAAGCTCATCCCCACCCATCCTCCGGAGAAGAAGCTGAGCAAGAACGAGATCCTGCGTCTGGCCATGCGCTACATCACCTTCCTGGTGCAGCTGCTGGAGAGCCAGAGCGGTCAGCCGGCCAGCCACTCCCCCAACACCCTGCTCACCTTCCTCAAAGGAAACATGGAGCAGCTGCAGTCACCTCCGCACACCTGGGCCCTGACCAGTGACACCGAAGCTCCGTCACCAGGATCCAGCTGTGACAGCACGGAGGCCTGGTAGGAACACATCGACGAGATGAAGAATAAACCTCCTGAGTGAACTCTGACCCGTTTCCTGGGTCTAAAAACTGATCTGGTCCTTTCCCACGGCTCGTTTTTGTCCCCATTTGTCACCTGTGTGTGACTCGTGTGTCAGAAGATGCAATACTGTGTGATTTCTTTTTTGTTGGTGGACTCCAAATGTGGGTCAGCCTCCTCGCTGATCGGTGTAACGATGTGATTTGCAGGTGAAAATTGAATTTGTATTCTGCATGGATGTGTAAACCCTGGATGTACAATATTCCCTTCATGTCTCCATGTTAATATTCCTTGTTAGTTTTGCAATAAGAGGATGTTTTGCCAATGAGGAAAATGGAGGGGATTAAGGAGTTTCTCATTTAAAGCAATAGATTCTGCGAGGCATTGGAACAGATAATGGCTCAGCCAATTCTCCAGGCTGCAATCATCTCAAAAAGCCAAGGGCACTTTTATTCAAATCGACATGCTGGGGTTTTTTCTTTTCTTGAGAAGACTAAATCTGACCCCTTTTCAATTATCAAGGTTATGTGACGTCTGAAGATTCACTTCCCAGAAAGACTTTTCCTCTTTCTCTCATATTTGTACACAACAGTGTTCAGTGCTGGGTGATTTGTGGTGTTTAGGATTGGACTGAAGTCAAACTGACAATCCTCCTTCAGTAATTATATAATTGACCGCACATCTTCTCAATTACACCTCTTAACGTTTGAGTTTGAGTTTTTTTTTTGTGAAATGCACATGTCATATGGCCAAAGATTATGAATTGATTGTCTACTGTGAAGAGTGTGCTAATGATCTTCTGATACCTCTTTTGTAAGTTATTCTGTTTTCCTGTGAATATACATTGTTATTTATTTCAACTATTTATTTATTAAATGATTTGTTAATAAAAAAACCTTCCTGAATCTTTTCATTCACATCGTTCTCTCATTAGAACGGAGACGTTATTTTACGAAATATTTCAGAGACTGTGCTTTTATATCTGTAGGGGCAAACCACAGCTGGAAAAAAGTAAATCACATTTTAATGGTGGTGAAAAAGCTGAAAAACCTAAGAAAACAAACAAGCAAAGAAATTAATATCTATTAATCTATAAATCTTTGTAGAAGCAGTTTGCTATCATTTCCTGTTAGAATAAAATGTATTAGTATGATGAGAACAGCAGCAGCAGTCCTTTATTTTGTAAACAGTGAGTAGTGAGGAATCCAGGCCGAGCATCAGACTCCAGTGAAACTATTTCACACGACTGACGTGAAGTTAAGAGCGAAGCTGCAGCATGAGAACAAACGCTCTTTGTTCGTGGTCAACAAGGCCGAGGACGTTCGTCCAAACGTCCTGTGATGACCGTGTGGACACAAGCTGGCCGCAGCGCTCCGTCCATTGACCACAGGCCTGAGTGAAGAGCACTGAAAATGACAGCTTAACTTGTGACCCCTGAGGTCAGAGGTCATTCTGAAGTCAAACACTGACCAGTTGACCAACACGCAGATGGAGTTGAGGAAGTTGGTCAGTGTGCTGCTGCTGCTGCTGCTCTCAGTTTATAAAGACACCTCATGCAAAGACACAACAGAAGTAACAGGATCCACCGATTAATTTCTAATAAATTCGTATCCTTCTAAAAACTAAAATCCAATTCATCAACGTTGTTGTGCTAAATGCTTTTTATATACACTGATAAAAAGCAAAGATGAAAATTAGTTATAGTTCCAATTAGGTTCCAAATGTTTGGTTGATTAACACATAAAATGTGAGAAAATACTGATAAATGTCTTTAATAACCCAGAACCTAAAAGGGACATGTTAGAATTACTTGATATAACAAATAGTCAAAAGACAGCTTACGATTATTAAAAAGAAAAAGCAACGTGTATCTGTTATGATGAAACCAGCGAATAACAATAATCTGAGACTAAATAAAAGCATTGATGATGATGGTCGACAGAGAAAAGACCCGATCTTAACTGATTAAAAACACTATTTAATATTTCATGTATTTTTCCAAATTAAAGTTTGCTGTCAAACATCAATCCCACGTTTCTGGCTGTAGGTTTCATATTAAAAACATTAATCAATAACAAATAATAGTTACTGCTTCATTTTCAGTCAATCATCAAAACGATGGATAAACTGGTTGTTTCAGCTCTGGTTCTGATTTCAGCGGTTTTGTTTTGCAGCCGTCTCCGTGTTTGCCTGCCATTTAAACCCAGGTCAGACGTTTACACGCCTAATCGTCTTTTGTCACTGTAGAAAATGTGCGGTCGAAAAAAGCTGCAACCGACTGAGCTGAAGAGCAAACACAGGGATGGTTTTGGGCGCTGTCACCCCGGCCGTTAAACTCTGGCTAATGGTGTGTAAACGGAGCAGAGGGCAGCTGGACACACTGACTGGAGGCCTGTGGGAACCGACAGGTGACTCTTTGTAACGCTGCAGAAATACCAGATAAATATTATGGTGCTGGGACAGCGACTGTGCAGCAGCAGCAGCAGCAGCAGCAGCAGCAGCCTGTCTCTCACACAACATGAATTTAGGAGCTATTTACCACTTCTGCAATTTCACGGTGAATTCAGCAATTTCCCAGGCAAAATAAATAGCGGAATTGCCTGGTAATACGAGACGCAATATTAAAAACGGTTTATTTCTTCATGTGTGAGATGTTTCGACATAATTCAAACTCCCTCGTGCTCGATTGTGCAGTCGCCTTATGAAACAGGAGAGGAAGTGCACGTGACGGCTTCTTGCAAACAAGCTGCCGGGCTGTGAAATGCATTTCGCTGATACACCTTATTTACAGAAATCGCCCAATCACAGAATGAGCATTACTCTGACCTCGACTTTCGAGCAGGATTATGAAACACCGCGATGAAAATAATAATAAATCTGTACGCTTCTCTTTCCCTCCACCGAGTGTATTTGCCTGATTGACTATTCTCTCCCAAGTATGTGGGTAATCGTCTATTGAGAGCACATTTCCTTATCAGCGTCTAACACACTGTCTGAATCCGTTATCACAATGGGCCAGATCAGTGCAGGCAGCCCCTCGCTCTCCCGGGTGAGGCGCCCATGAAAAAGAATTTCTGGAGTTGGGTGCCAACTGATAGGCCCTGAGCTCTTTATCCCCTTAAAGCCAATTCACACTCTGCATGTTTAAATATCTTAGCTCAACCCCTGCCCTCCCACTCCCGTCATGCACTCGAACCCCCTCCTCCTTCTTTGCCTTTCCTCTCTCTGTCTCTCTGCTCTCTCCCTTTAACCCCAACGCGGCTCCAAGTCCCAGCGTGGACTGCCGCCGCAGCTGACCCGCAGTGCGCTGTGGGTTGGTGGGTGGGATGCAGGTGCAGGGAGGGAGAGGGAGAGAGAGAGAGAGAGAGAGGAGGGGAGTCCCCCATTGTTGGGCTGGACAGCACCCTCTCTTCTCTGGAGCACCCTCTGATGGGGGAGCCCACTGACAATCACGCATTCTAATCTGATTATGCAAATGTCTACTTCAAAAAGCAATGCGCTGTAACCCTCACCCCGTGGTGGGAAGACAGAGCGAGTAGGAAGGAAGGAAGGAAGGAAGGACAGAAGGAAGGAAGGAGAGTAGGCAGCAGGAATGTGGAGAGGGAGGTGTGGATGGTTGGATTCCTGAGAAAATTAAGCACAAGGGCAAAATTCACCATCAGAATCAATTTTGTTTGCGACACCCTCACACCAGCTTCTCGCACATGTCCTCTGTGCCACCAGGGGAGGTCTGAGGACGGAGCAGCGCTCACTTAACACACTCTGAATGGCCACCCGCTCCCTCAGCAGGGCATTGAATTCAGTATTCAAATGCGTATTGTTTTTCCAGACGCTCCTGAATCCGGTGTCAAAAGGGAATCTACAATGTTAATGAGGGGGCTAAAGTACCCAGAGTTAAGATTTCAGACGTCCAAACAGTTGGACGTGACATTTCCCCAAGAACAACGCGGGCCTCTGCGCCACCGATTCCTAAAGGCACGGACCACAAAACCCCCGCCTCCTAAATATTCACGCTAAGCTGAGCGCCCTGGCCTGAGCAGATTTCTGAAATCAGCTGCTTCATTCTGCTGCACGATACATCTCTAAAAGGAACAACATCCATGCTAGCAGCACTGGACTTAAAGCAGCACGATGCTAATTCTTTACCCTCAAAGACCAGTTCCAGTGCTTGTTAGATGGTTCATGACTTGGGAGAATGGAGCCTCTTCACTCTTCACTCCTCACCCTCTGTTCTTGCTCTACGTAACTTTGGTGAGTCGGTACGAGAAGCGTGGAACTGACTGATAGTCGCAGCTTAAATTGTCCGAATCAGCGCCAGCAAGTTGAAGAGTGATGCTGAAATGTAGATCATTAAAAAAGTCATTTAAAACCAGCGTTCATCTCCAATAGTCAGCCAGGAAACATTTTAAATTTGAAGGATTTGCTGGATTTGTTGGTTCAGGAAGCCGGGGATCATGGGAAATATCCACCGTTCAGTAGTGTTTCAGTTCAGTGAGCGAGACGACGCAAACAGATTGAAAGGCTTTGGTTGTTCTCTACGTGAAAACCACTCGGAAAAGGAGCCCAACAGAGTCAATCGTCACCTGGGAACCATGAACATCGGGGAAAATCTAAATCTTGTGCCAAAATATCTGGAAAATGTTGAGATATTTCCTTTGATAAGTGCAATGTTTGACCTGCTTGTATTTCTAGATCAAGGGTTAAATCATTAGAAGTCTCCAGGACACCATTGACAAATTTCATGTTAATCCTTCAAATAGTTTTAATGTGATATTTCACAAAAGAAAAAAAATGGGAGCCTCTCGGTGGCAGCAGAGAAAAAGTGATGGGACGATAAAGGATCATGACAATCCATCCAGTCTGGACCCGGACTGACCCACTGTCCCCTGAGCCATGACCCTAATGTAGGAATAATTCACTTTGAGGGAATAATGGTGAAGATACAGCTACTTTTGAATTTTGTTCATTTTAATGATAATCTGTCTGCATTTTGAATTCTAACAGACCAACAATCTTTAACTTACAACAAACACACACTTCCCTTTTATGGACGTGTTTGGACTTGCACTTCAACAGTGTGCTGGGGAATTCGTCTGCCGTCACCCAACGCTCTCACAACTTCCTCAGATTATGCAATTGTGTCCAAGCCCATTGAGCTGAAGTCATTATCCATTATTTCACAGCATCTCGTCCAGCTGACAGCAAGAACCTAGCGTTCCGGAGTCTGTTTTGACTTTTTACCTGTATTTGTTTGAGGTGCGTCTGTTATCTAATGCATCAAGTGGAACTATGACCCAGACTCCAGCTCTGTGAAGTTAATAATTGTTTACCAAGGAGCACAATGTAAAAAGGAACCGGAACAGCAGCTTTTCTTCGTGACACACAGCCACTATGGAGCAGAGGCAGCGCCTCTTTGTTTGTGTGCTGCTGGCACTTTGTGCCTCTCAGACGGCGAATGGAGGGAACATTCTGGTGTGGTACACTGAGGGCAGCCACTGGATTAACATGAAGCCTTTGCTGGAGGCTCTGATCGACAGGGGACACCAGGTCACCGTCCTGGCTCCGAGCATGATTCTGTTCATGAACACCAGTATTTCTTCTCGCTTTCGGTACGAAAACTTCGAAGTATCCGTCTCAAAGAAGGAGATGGAGACGTTTTTTGACAACTTTCTTCACTTCACCTTATATGAGATGGATCAAATGAACTCCTTGCAGATTTACAGGAAATTTATTGAACTGATGGCGGTCAACCTGCAGTATTCTTTGAGTTATTTGGACGGAGTGCTGAAATCAGACACCGTCATGAAGAAGCTGAAGGAAGGAAAATATGACCTTCTCCTGTCTGACCCCGTCTACCCCGGCAGTGACTTGACAGCAGAGATTTTGGGCATCCCTCTGGTTTTCTCTCTGCGCTTCAGCTTTGTGAATAACTGGGAGAGATACTGTGGTCAGCTACCCGCTCCACCGTCCTTTGTCCCCGCTGCTATGAGCAAACTGACAGACAAGATGGATTTCTCACAGAGAGTGTGGAACTTGGCCTTCTATTTAATCAATGACATAATTTTGAACAACATTTATTGGAAAAAAGTAGATGCATATTACTCCGAAATCCAAGGTGAGCAGCTAAGTTATTTTAAATGCACCATACTTTCTTCTGTTTGTTCGATAGCTTTGACTTTGAAAATTACACCTGAATCATTGATGATACTTTTGCATTGTGACAGGGAAACCGACCAGTGCCTGCCAGACAATGAGTAAAGCAGACTTCTGGTTGATTCGAACCTACTGGGATTTTGAATTCCCTCGTCCTTTCCTCCCCAACTTCAAATACGTTGGTGGGATCCACTGCATACCTGCTAAACCTTTGCCAGAGGTAGTTTTGTCTCCATTGTTACAGGCCCATTAATCTTAAATGACAACTCCACAGTATTCCAATAACTCCACTATAAGGAGTAATGGAAGTTACATTTGGTTGGAATTGGGATAATACAGGTTTTCTCTTCTTGCAGGATATGGAGGAATTTGTGCAGAGTTCAGGAGACGCTGGCATCGTGGTCTTCACTTTGGGATCCTTGATCAAGAACATCACTGTTGAGAAGGCAAACGTGATCGCCTCGGCCCTCGCTCAGATCCCACAAAAGGTCAAAATAGTATAAATCTAATGACCCCTCCAGGTTTTATGAGTTTTATCTTGCAACAGTAGGTTTAGTGACTGCAAATAGATTTCAGTGCCGACTATGCGATGTGCTTACAAGCCACCGAATGTCAGAAAGTTGAGGCTATTTAATTTAATGAAGAAAAAGACGACGACAAAGTGTCAACTTTGATGCTAACATTTTCTCAGTTGTTTTCATTGAATGTTGACGGTCAATAAAACCATCATCTACCTGGAGGTGTAAATTACTCTGAAAGATGGAGATATATTAAGTAACACACAATGGTTCATGGGTTAAAGCGAGATTTGGCATTTTTAATGGTTGAATTGGGATATTGGGACTGGACACAAGGAAAGGAGAATCAAAAATGTAAAAAAAAAGGAACATTTAAAACATTTGATGGGAAAGGTGGTGATAATTTGTAGAGCTGTACAGCTAAAGAAACCAGGGTATAAGGATTGACCCTTTTCCAGATAAAAATACTGGATTTATACGATATGATTATTCATTATTATAAAATCTACACTGTATATTATGTGAAGATTATTCTGTGTTAGTCTAAACGTGTGTTTACAGGTGCTGTGGAGATACAGTGGAGAAAAACCAGAGACTCTTGGTGATAACACCAGAACATATGACTGGATCCCTCAGAACGACCTGCTGGGTAAGTCAAGCTTTAACAAAAGCTTTTAACAAGAAGCTTCATGACTTTTACTTTTTAAAGAAAGATGCTTTCCACCACACTGTTTGCTTTTCTCTCCATTCCACGATATCAACTCATGTTTTATAAATTCAAAATTAATTCAACTTAAAATGTCTACTTATTTACAACTTATAAACACAAGGTGTTTTTTGACAATGATGAGCTGAACAAATTAGCTGCTGAGGTCACTGAGCTCAATAAATCCATTTTCTAAACTGGCATCAGCATATTACCAGAAGAGTATTCGCAGAGTTAAAACGCTGAAGAAACAGGAAATAATGTAGTCTACGACTTTGGAGTTCAACATTTCGACACCATTTTTCGAGCTGTGGCCATTTCCCTGATTCACGTTGTGATTTGCTTTGTGCGTCCATCAACAGCAGACCCACAAATCAGGGGTTAAATACATGATGGATTGTTTAGACTATCCTTTGTCACTTTCCCAGTGTGAACACAAAACATACACTGAGCTCATGCGGCTCAGATTCATCAGGTGTGACAAAGCTTGTTCAGTGGACTCGGACCAACAAGGGCAAAGTGAACAAAAGGTGCACAAAGGTAACTTCAGAACATAATCAGTGGTGCTGCCATCTCCTCTCACATGCCTTTATTAGGCTGGCTACCTTACAACTGGGCAAAGGAGGCAGTAGCCCAAAGGCTTTGGTTGTTTTATTCATTTGTCCACATAATTTGATTCATGGCAAATTTGTTGTAAAGACTCTGAAGGAGAACATTAATAACAGTCTATGGAACTTTTTAAGGCTTCAACCTTACTATGTAAAGTGCCTTGAGATATATTATGATTTGGCTCTATACAAATAAAATTGAATGTTGCAGTAATGTTAAGGGGAAATGTAGGAAGTATTAGTTGCTCTAGTTCCTCCTTTTTATACTTGAGTTTCTCAGGAATAAAAGAAGACATTAGCTTGAAAACAAAACAGGACCCATTTTATATTGTGTTACCATGTACCAGAGTTTTTTCAGCTTAGTTTTCTGCCAATTTGAATCAATACCTGAGGTGGATTCTGGGTGCGATATTTAATCAGGTTCTGAGATTAATTTGACGCCAAACCTGAGGAAATAATGAAACTGGTATGTTCAACAAGGGTCAGTAAGGACCCAACAAACCTTTTTCCCAAGGTTAAATTGACCATGAAGACAAATCAGAATTGAAAAGATGCGTAAACAGCCTGTCTGGGTTGGAAAAAGCGACGCACGTTTCATGATCTTTGGCATCTTATCAGGTCACCACAAGACCAGAGCCTTCATCACCCACGGTGGCACAAATGGGATTTATGAGGCCATCTACCACGGTGTTCCCATGGTGGGCATCCCCTTGTTCGCTGACCAACCAGACAACATGGTCCACATGAAGGCCAAGGGAGCTGCAGTTACCTTGGACTTAAACTTCATGAAGACCGAGGACCTTAGAGATGCGATCATTACTGTTATCAACGAGAAATCGTAAGTTCCCTTATCTGCTCTTAGTCGGTTCTAGGGTTTTAAAGAAGGTACTGGGTCATTTTCTGATCAGGGTTTCCAGCAAGTCAAATTTAAGACTTTAAAGCTTCTTTAAAATTTCAAACCACTCCCATTGGAAAAAAGAATTAAGTGACAAAACAATCAAATGTGCATTACCTCCCCATGTTCATCCAGGTACAAGGAGAGTGCCATGCGGCTGTCCAGTATCCACCATGACAGACCCATCAGTCCCCTGGATGAGGCCTTGTTCTGGATCGAGTTCACCATGAGAAACAACGGGGCCAAGCACTTGAGGGTCCAGGCCCATGAGCTGACCTGGTACCAATATCACAGCCTGGACGTCCTGGCCTTCCTCCTCGCCGTCGTCCTGCTCATCACACTCCTCTTCCTCGGGACCTGCCGTTTCTGCTTTCGGAAGTGCTGTGGCAGGAAAGGCAAGAAAAAGACTGAGTGATGGACTTTAAGATTTGAAATGTAGTCAGCAAAGAAGTGACGGGTGAAACACTGACAGTTCTCAGGTTCACTTTTGAGTCTGAGGCACGTTGTGTCCCCACAATGTCCTGGATGTGCGTTTGTGATCAGCGATCCTCAACTTCTGACACGACGAAGACTATAAATGTCATGTAAAAAGTAGATTTACCACACTCTTGAATAAAATATAGGAAAAAAAAGCTCCATATGCTCAGTATCCAACTGAAACTTCGAGGTCATTTGTAGTGAAAGAGAAAGAATCCTCTACAGACAAATACCACAAATTGACTTTACAAAACAAGAGCCCATTTCTCCTGTGCTCCCTCATGTCTCATCAGTAATTAGTGAAATTGCTTAAAGCTGCATTTTAATTTGCATAACTCCTCCTTTTTATTTTTTTGTCACCACATTGACGTTAAAGGCTCGATGTTCATTGGCTGGTCAAATATTGGAGGACACACAGAAACACACACAAGGGATTTGTTCTGTGCCTTTACTTAGATATTATTATTATTACAAATGACCCCACTGCTTCAGGTTTTCTTGGCACACTACAGCATCATCAAAAATACTTATATCACACATGGGCTGCAATTCAGACTTTGACATCAAGGAAACTGTGTTATCAACATAGATCAAGTGATATAATCAAACTAAAAAAAAAAACTAAATAAATACACAGCCCTTCAGAGATGACAGAACCTCACACACAAAGATTGGCTTTGCAGCTCCTGTCTTTTCATATCTGAACAGTGTAGAGATTGTTTCTTGTTTTATTTCCATCATTTTTTCAGTTTTCCACTTTCTTTGAGCTTCCATAACATAAGCTCCATGCAGGCGGCAGCGTCGTCGGCGGTGTCGTGGCCACAAACTGGGAGAAACAGTAAATCATTATTTATATCACATACGAATAATGACAGTAACGTCCTCTGTAACAAAATTGCAGTTTTTGTGCTTCTTATACATATTTTGATGAGATTCAAACGTATAATACGACTGTGATTTTGTCTTTATTTGGATGTAAATTCAGATGGGTTGTAGTTTGTAGACATTTGTGCCGTGGCTGTATCCACGAGGACCCACCGCTCTCTTGGATGATCCGTAGAAGGTATTCAGCTGTCAGTTTGTTGAGGGTGAGCTTGTGGGGGGGCCCCAGACGGTGGGGGAAGACCAGCGATGTGTCCACCACTGTCCCATGGAGCAACTACAGCAAAGAGGAGCATATCTGAAGCTGTCTGCACTAATTGTAACGTGAAAATTAAACATTCTGCATAATTAATTTATATATTCTGCATAATGTACTAGTGCATAATTTCCACTTCTGATACTTTATACTTATACTCCATTACATTTATCTCACAGCAGAAGTTGTGTTACACTTTAGATTAATACAAAATACAAGTAAATCCCACAGCTGTATATAGCCATTACCAGCTGCTGTGACTTATGCATCAATAATTATACTCCAACCATGTGTATCATTGCATGTGAGTGATTCCAGTACATTGTGTTTTTAATATTGTGATTTGATTAAAGATTTTGAATACAGGACTTTAACCCAAAACAGTATTTCTACACTGTCTGATACTTCTGACACCACTGGTATTAATCTAGATAAATCATCATGGTCACGTAAAACTCGGACATTAGAAAACTACAGAGAAACTTTACCAACACTACAGCCAAAGTGGGTTAAATAAGGTTGCATGCTCACTTACATATCATGGAAGCAGTTTCAACATTAGACTACAGTTCATCTTGCTCATTGTATATTTTGTCATAATTCAAGCAGTTCTTAAATCTGATGCTTTAAAGCCACATTAGAAACATCCTAATATTTGGCAAACTGTACTTATTAGCTTCCAAAATCCCAAACCGCTCACATCTGTAACATGAGTGTGAACCAACACCACAGGTTGTCCTTTTTCATGGAGGCGTTTATAGAACATCCTGTTCTTTAGGTCTTTGAGCCAAATCTAACAAAAATAAATAAAAACACCAGACTCCTCACCTGCAAGCTGCCTGGAAAAATTACCATGTTGTCTGCTTTGTGTACTTAGCTTGAAAAACGCAATCATAAAAACATTATGACGTATTTAATCTAACAAGTGATAATATTAATGATGCAAAGGGATGTTAGTGAAATAACAAACATGGGACTCAGTGGGACTTCGCTATATTGAAATGTGACTCTTGTTCCATTCCTTGTTTTATGTCAACGCTCCTGGACTTTCGTAGTAAAAAATCATGTGTGGAATTATTTGAGGAGGACTGATGCTCTGGAAGCGATAAGCAAAAGTAAAGTCAATAATATTGAAAAGAGCTTTGTCACCTTCAGGCCACAGAGATCTGCTTCCAGGCCGTGTCCAATCAGAATGGTGTCAGCACTAATGAAGCTCTGTAACGTCTCCTGCACCTCTCTGACGGACGTGTAGTTACCCTTCACGTCTTCCTCCCCGATGCCTGAAAATCTACACGGGTAAAATGTCACAAGCCATCGAAAGACATTGTTCTTCAACATAAAGTCAACACTTCTGATTATTACCCAGCTTTTGTGCTCAAATCTTACATTTAACAGAACTGTACATTCTTGTTTTAATCATTTAAAAAGGAAAATGATTTAAAATGAAGCAGAGAGATTACATTTCACAACCCATTAACGTTACCTTGTGTTGTAATCAATGACCTCGTGATCAGGTCTGACGAAGGTGTCGTAGATGACTTGTAAACTAGAGTTTATCACCGTCACTCTGGAAAGCTCCAGGCCATGAACAGTGTAACACTATGAAGACAAAAAATAAAAATATTCATGTTTTCGTTGCAGACCAAAGGTTCAACCACACCCTTCTAAAGGTAAACATTTCTTGTGCAGCAAGAAAAGCTTAAAATCTCTATTAAAAGCTTCTATATACAGTATATTTACTTTGAAGAAAATACAATCAGAGCATAAGAGGGAGTTGGAGAAGTCCCTCTCAAATGACCGTGAAAAAGCTAAATACTTCTTTGGCATATCACCAGTTTCAAATGGTGGAAAACAGATGAATACTAATCACCACTAATCAAACCACGACAACAACTGGAGCTTCAGGAAGATTCAGTTCAGGGTCAACATATGGACAATTTAAAAAACCCTGCCCCTCAAAAGAAGTTGACGTCACCATTTCACAATTCAAGGAGTAGACTCCAGGACAACTCGTATCCATGGGATGTCTATGCTTGGTAGACACAAACCCGTCCATGGAGATGAAATCATGGACATGCAACTGTTGGAGAAAAAATGACTAATTAGTACATTTGGGAAGGTCTTAAGCTACATCTACATTACTAACTTTTCTTCTAAAATGCATCACTGTTGCCATGTCTACACTTCTCCAGAGTTTGAGCGTCTAAAACAGACGTTTTCTCTTCTGAAGACTAGTCTGGAGCTGTGTTGTACGAGGTCAAGCAAAGAGGGAGATGTTTGGAAACAATGATGTGCAAATGTAAACACCATAAATGACAGTTCCACCTCTTCATTGGCACAAGAAAAGAAATCCCTGCTCTTAATTCTCACCACTGTTCCTCTTTCATAGTATTTTTGTAACTAACCAACTGACTGCAGAGTAGACAAATATACTTGCACTAGCCCAGTGAGCATGAATGGTCACGTGATATTTATTTTCAGGTGTGTTAGTGCAGATGGGGTTTACTGATATGGAGCAAAAACACATTTGTGGACAGATTATGTTATTTTAAAATACTGTTTAAAAACTAAAACTTAGTTAGTATGGATGTAGCCTTTGTTCTGGAAATGTTTAACTCCAATTGTTGTTTCCTACCTTAAACACCTGACATCCAGGTGCTCCCATCACTCCTTGGCAGCAACTGTAGCGGGTTTCCACTCCACCAGGCACTGCAACAGTTTCAAACATCCCAATTACTCCAAAATGTTTTTCGTAAACTTCAGACCGTCACATAATTAAATAAATAACAAATAAATGTACTCTGTAATAATGCGATCAATTTATCTTCTTTTCAAGCCATATTGTGAAAGTTTTCTGATTAATTAAGACCAAAATGTGAATCAATTAGTCAGGAAAATGGCTGGAAAATGTGTTAATTATTATAAATTGTAGCCCTGCAATCCTATCCTCACCTTTGTTCTTTACTACTTTCCCATAGTGGTAGTTGCACTCCTCCTTGCGGATGTGTTTGCCTGTTAGGCCAACAGAGTACGTGGCCCCACATCGACAGCAGATCCTCTTCAAGGCTTTTACCAACAAAACAGAAGAAACAAAATGCTCATCACCAGAGAAATGTGCTGAGATGCTACAGCTCCAAGTTACAGGTGCCCTCTAGTGACACAATGTGAGAACAACATCCACTTGTATTTTGAGGGGGCTTGAATGCAGCTGGAGTGGTGAGGTTGTTCACTTACGGTCTGTGCTGCCTTTCTTATTGTCGGCAAAAAGAGCAGCGGAGCCGGCTTTCTCCGGGTGCTGGACAGGATAGTTGCTCTCAATCAGCTTTTCCTCGGTCAAAATATAATCCTTCAAACTCTCGTACAATGCCACATCATCTGCCGGGGAAATTAATACACTGTGAAGCTGCCATTTAATGATATTTGAAACCAAGAAGATTTTGAAACCGATTCTCACCATTTGCTTGAAACATCTCCAGGTTGAAGGTTATGTTGCCTTTCGATCTTTGGCCGTTGACTTCATTTTCATCTGCAGCAGAAACAATAACATCTTCTATCCACATCATTTCTTCAGATTTCATGAACAGTTCTCTGGAGATTCTCACCTTTGGATGAAACACAACTTTGTTTCTTCAGCCTCTTCAGTGAATTCACAGCGACACTCAGATATTTGAGTTTGTTGGCGCTGCGATTGTACACGGTCTCCTCTTCAGCAACAGCCTATCAACAATAAAACAGCAAGAAGAATAAATATCCAGACAGTTCGACAGTGAGCATGAGATTCAGCGACATATGCTCACCTTTTCAAAGGCCTCGTTGACATTGGCTGTTGTTTTGAGGAACTCTTCTGTAAACATGGTGACATAACGCTGTCTGACATCGTGGGGCACTTTCTCTTTGGTGGCCCCGCTCTGCTGCTTCAGTCTACGTTTAGTAGGAGCTGGCTGAAAGAATAAATTCATGATAAAAGATATTAAACATTTTTAAATCTTTAAAATGGCCCCACCAAAGATGTTTTTGTTTTGAACTTCTTACCTTGGCGGCAGCAGTAGGTTGAGATGTAGTGGAGGCAGCTGGATGTAAATGTGCTGTAGCAGAGGCCAAGGACGTTTTACGCGTCGGAGCAGGAATGAGCATGGGTGCTGTTGGATGGTATCTTTGCACGGGAGTTACTGCAGCTTTATGGCAAGTTTGTTTCATAGTGCTCATGTGCACTTGAGTGACCGGGGTCAGCACTGAAGAAACAGGGCAGGAACTTGAAGTAACAGACAGAGGGAAGGTGCCCTCTGGGAGGATCAAGTGCAAGTTGCTCCCTACTTGGATCACAGGAGTTCCCAAAGGTAGGTAGTTTATGTAAGCTGTATGATGAGACAAAAACACAGAGGCAGACATTCAGGCAAACAGACTACAACACACCCCAAAAATAAATTCTATTTAAGTTTTACATGCAAAAACAGGACAGAAATTCTACATCTATGATGACAAGGCAGGCCTCCAGATGTCCTATTGTTTGTATGGGCTTCTAGACTTTGTCCAGTAGGTGTCACTCGTCTGCATCTCTTTTTGTCCCCACATGTAAAGTGTCCTTGGGTCTCTTGAAAGGCGCTATATAAATTCAAGTTATTATTATAATAATCAGGTAATTTACCATATAGGTAGGAATTTTCATTCTGTGTCATTACTAGAGGGAGGGAGAGCAAATAGATTCATGACTGCACCTGAAGTAAAAGCGGTGTGGTTTTGGTGAAATGAATGAACAGAGATATATGGACACTGATCTGGATTATTGCATGTAACATATTGAAACAAAGCAGTAGTTGGACTCCATTTTCATAAGTCCTCCCAGAATAAAGATAATAGATTATAAATAGTAATAATTAAATAGTATAGCTGACCACAGATGCTTACCATTCTGCACAGGGGCTGGTTGTATGTTTGCAGGGGTCTGAGGAGGACAAGCAGTAGTCTGGGTTTCTGGCTTCTTCTGACACGAGAAGGAAGCAAAAGCCTGAGCACCTTTTACTGAAGCAGTCAGCATGGAGGCTCTCTGCTGTGCCGGCAGGATCTTTGAAGGGATGGAGGACTGGGAGCCGGATCCTGAAGCTGCTGGTTCACGCAGAGGGATCAAAATCTTGGCTTGAGGTCTGCTCTTTGCCAGTGGCTGCTGAGTGGATCAAAGTAATATTAAGTTTTAATAGGAGCCAATTTAATTAAAGAAAGTATGAATGCTCATCTGGGTCTGTTGGTCAATCTAGAGATATTTAGGCATTTCTGTGGTCAATAATTCAACTGTACAATCATTAGATAGTCTTCTTTAAAATTGTGATAATTCTTTATTTCCATCATGGGTGTCATTTTACTTATATGCACAAAACATTTTAAATTTCATGATACAGCTTCCACCTTTTGTTTCTTCGTGGCATCAGTTAATTTACATTGTATGCTCTACTACTACTAATAATAATAATAATAATAATATCACAAAAAGATCTACTTTTGTCGCTGTATTTAAATCACCACCATACATCAACTGCAACAAAAACAAAATGTCTTTCGTTTTCAAAGAATGCTATATTTCCAAGATCAGGATTTTAATATCTTTGACATAACCTTGCATAGTGTCTCCCTTTAAATGTCTATGTATTTGATTATTTCAGATATGTTGCATTTTCAGTGTTAGCAAGTACCTCTGCATGTTTGGCTTCATGTGCCACCCTCTTCTTTCCTGGTAAAGTTTGAGGTGTGGTGGTCAACTCTGCCTTCTCCACTTCCATTGCTGCAACCTAAAAAATGACAAAGTATAAAGAAAAGACCTGTTCACGGTTTAAGAAATTGTTTAATCTTGGATTTGGAGTATAAACAGCATACTTACAGACACATCAGGTTGCTCTTTATTTCCTTTATCCTCATCATTTGCCTCCATGAAGATCCTGTAGCATTCCTCCATTGGGTCACTCTCTGACAGCTCTATGTCCGAATAGTTGAGCTCTTGCTCATCCTCGGAGCTGGAGATTATTATAACCTCTTCATGACCTTCCTTGACCAAAAGCTCCTCAGTGGTTTCAGATGTTGAATCACCTCTGTTCATCAAATGCGAGTTGACAGATGTTGATAAAGAGTTCTGATTTTGACACTGGTTGCTGCCTGAAGCTGGTTCTGCTTGCTCCTGGTATACAACCGCTGACGCCTGGTTAATGAGAGAACCACCCTGCATCTGTCCTGGTATTGTGCCTGACATTTCCTGGCTTCCTGACACCAGTGGTGGTGCACTTCGCTTGGGAGACAGGTGGTTATGAACATACATCTCTGTTGTCTGGGCTTGGGTGGTGCGTTTCCTGCATGGTGACCCTGAGTTTGCAGCCGGAGCTGTATATGAAGGCGAATGCTTCGACTGAAAATAATGTGACTGCAGTGGATTCATTCTCTCAACACTACCGGATACCTCAAACAGAGGCAATTCGACCTGAGGCGCATTTTCTTCCTCTTCAATGCCCAGATTGTAATAACTCTGATATTGTTGGTCTGAGGAGGCAGGAGGACTTACAGGCTCAGGACTGTTGTCGACTTCTGTTTCAGCAGCCTGACAAGAGATTCTCTGACATTCATTTTCCAGATCTTCTAAACATCCAGTTAGGTCAATTACACTCCCATCAACTGGTATATTTTCCCATGCTTTAAGTGATTCTACCCTTGATGCACGTGGAGACGTGAACTGGTAAGCCGCAGCATCTGCAAAGCGCAGCAGTGGAGAATCAAGTGCAATGGGAACCCTCTCCTTCAGTTGTTCTACTGTACCCTGGGCACTGCCAGCAACACAGTCAGGTTTCTGAGATTGGCCTCTTGTTTGGTCAGGTGAGGGAGGAATGTCAATAATCAGGACACTGTCTTCAATCGGGTCCTCGAGTAGCCCTGGAGATGGCGTTTGGGGAGAAAATGGAGCCTGAGCGACCGGCCTCTTTTGGTCACACGGCACAGGGTCTCTCTCTCCGTTAATAACTTGTGCATTTTTCACTTTCTGCTCCTTACTTGATGAGCTGTAAGACCGCAAGTCAGCTGAAAAGTTGGACAGGGGGTCATACTCCAAGTCAGTCCTTGGTTTTGAGTTGTCAACCACGTACTTCTTTGTCCGCGAGTACGTCTTTCTGACGTCAGAGTGTGACGAAAGAGAACGTCTGTCCTGTCGTTTACCTGTAGTCTCAGACTTGGACACAGTGTTTCTGCTGTCTGACTGTATGGTCTGGTAGTGCGACAGTCGTCTTTGCTCCTGCTCCACCTCGTGCCTCACAGCTTCGATCTCCTTGTTGATCCGCTCCAGCTCTTGGAGACTGTCGTCTGTGGTGTCATCGCTCGCTGGGGATCCACAGACAAGTGACAGGTAGCAATTCTGGACTTCTGTGAAAAGGAAATACGCAATAGGATATTTTATTACCAGCAGAGAGGTTAACTTTTCCCTAATGTCTGCCAAAATCTACCAAACTGATTTCTACTAAACTTGGTAGATGGACAGGGCCTGAGAAGAACCCATTAAAGTTTGCTGTGGATGCAGATAAAAGGGACAGATGCAGGAATTTTCTATAATAACAAGAGAAAATCATGTGTTACTGAGAGACCCTCTGGTTCAAGTATAAATAAGTCATATGGGGCAATACTGCTTTAGAGACAAGTTGTTTTAGGTGTAAATTAACAGTTTGTATGGGGTTGTGTTTTAAAACCAGTCATTGTAATTGATTGATTGGGAAATTAAGTATGAAACAAATAGAACCACAGTTAATGTATAAAGAAAAACTAAGAATATCATTTATTTTCCTGGTTCTGGTTTAAAATGGTTGATTTTGAATTGATGAATTAAATATGAAAGAAATAGAACCACAGAAAAATACAATTGATGTTCATGGTTCTAGCTTAAAATAACACATTTTCAAATAATGCATTATGCAATATACTTAGTAACCATGGTGATTCAGACAAATTAGCCAAATGTTGCACCTAGCTTAACGATAAAGTGTAACTTAACCAATTAAAATGCATAAAACAGTCAAAGTTCGTTCAAAGCTTTTTTAAAGTATCGTGTAATCCACTTTACTCTTGAGTTTACCTGCATTTGTCACAATTTATGTGCATTTTAACGCTTTTCAACACACAACTCCGGCTAGCGTGCACCGGATGTAGCATGGAGCTAGCTAGCATACCTGTGGACACTGACCTGCTGAGGGGACCGCGGAGGGTTGAAAGGAGGCGGCGGCGGAGGCGGCGGAGGCGGCCCGCTGCCGAGAGCCATGTTTGTAGAAGCAGTGAGGCCGCTCACAGAGCCCGAGTCCCCGGGAGGGACACTTCACATCCGCGAAGAGACCAGACGAGCGAAACATCGGCAGAGACGTGACCTTCCTCGGCGAGTTCAGTCAACCGTTGACCGGCAGTTGGTGGAAGAGCCACAGGCCGCGTCCGCTTCTCTTTTATAGGCCCCGGTCCGGCTCTGTTTAAAAGATGTTCAAATAAACACGAGCATAAAAATACTTTAGTCAAATAAAATATATACAACACTTAATTTAGAAAAAATCAATCACCCAATCAGAGCTTAGTAAGATGTTTATGTTTATTTTTAAATCAGTTAATTTGCCTTTTTTTGTCCACAGTATCTTAAGATGATTAAATTTCAGACGTAAGTTTCCCAAGAAACAGGAAGTGAAATATATTAACTGAACCGAATTAACCATTAGAAGCTACTGATTAAAATGAGTTATTAATTTCCCTTTGTTTGTCCATCATATCTTAAAATGAGTCTTTACTTCAGAAGTAAACTTTCACAAGAAACAGGAAGTAGAATGTAAGTCTTTTTTTGACTGAGTTGTGCGTGTTGTTAAGCGAGTGTTTTATGGTTTATGGACCTTTTATTTGTGAAGACCATAGCTTATAATGATATATTGTGAAAGTGTCATATTGAATGTAAACATGTCTCCTCTATCCCCACATGTGAAGGACCCTTCCCTGGGAGTGTCTCCTCCAAACAGCCTCAGGGGACAGAGGAGGGGAATCTCCCCCTGGGACTTGGGACACCAGTCGGTCCGTCACCAGCAGCAAACCAACGTTATTACAGTGACAACGAATATTAAATAACATTATTACTTACTTACTTAAAGTATCGTTACTCGTTACTCTCACTCAGACTGTTTACATGTATTTTTTTTTTGACGTGTGAACAACGATCTTCCTGAAACTCTTGTCACAGCGATTCAATGACATTTTCCTTTTTGTACTGGATTAAACTAAGATGGTTCCGCTGGATTTAAACTTTTATTCCTGGTGGTTCTCGCAGGATTTCATACTCACGTGTGTGAGCATGTTTCCCGCTGCTGTCGCCATGTTCATTCGCTTCGTCTGTTCGTAAAGCGTTCGGCTATTTCCGCCTTACTTTCGTTTTCAGGGGAGGATTCCTGAAAAGGGTGAATTCGAGTAATCCGGGAGTTGGTTTTTTTTGTTGCGATTTTACTTCTGCGACTTATTTTGATATCTGCTTGACACATTAGATCAACATATTACACCTTTCTGTAATCCTCAAGTTGTTTTCTAACCACAACGGAAGAAAGAATGGAGATATCATACTCAGAGGTGACATGACACAGGTTTTAGTTTTCTTTGTGACAAAAAGGAAAATTCTGCCTGAATTTGATCATTTGGGACACTAGTATTAGGCTTTAAAAAAAATATACATATATATTAATGTATATTATTCATAGAAATGTCATTCATTCATAATGACATATAAAAACCCTATTTTTCATAAAGAACCCTTGATTATAGCCTAAATAAAGAAACTATAAAATTCATTTAAAACATTCTATTAAAGGTGTATCACTTTTTTTAATAATCAATTAAAAGTCAATCAGCAGCAAGCAAAAATAACAATAAGAGATTCTTCATTCAGTGATTCATCATTCTATTGGGGCACAAACAGACCCTGCAGGTGAGAGACCATTATCGATCAGCCCATTGACTTCTCCTCAGTGGCTGCAGACCACAGGACAAACTCTTCTGTGCTTTTTGGATCATCTCTGTCCTGGAGAATTAACTGATAATGTGCTAGTTAAATCAGTTAGTTAACCATCTCTTTAGTTTATCTTTTTTATTTTACTTCAGGAAGTCCCTAATTGCATATTTACCACATTTAGAGAACTTCAATGACTGTCCCAGATTACCCAAAGCAGGCTGTCCCACATTATCAATCATATTTGATAAAGCTCAGCTCTTTGCATAGTTTGTTTAACAATTAGGAACATTGTCTTAATTATGACAGATTAATATCCTCCACATACATTTTTCACCCCCTTAAAGTCATGTGATTTCAGTCACATGATGTCCATGCTAACCTATAGTAAAAGTCCTGTTGACTAGATTTTGTTGGAACAGGAAATAAACAGACTGAATTTTATATGTCCCACATTGTGTCCCTGTGTCCCATTGTCCCAGATTACCTGAATTCACCCTTCACTGAAGGGATGTTTGAAGATGGCTACTGCCCCTACATCACATGGAGAAATGGGACAACTCTAGCTAAGACACTAAGCTATAACTTGTTTTTATTTACACCTACAAACAGCTGATGTGGTGTATTGTGGTTCATAGTGTAGCTGTAATCCCTCCAACCCGACAGGTGGCACTGTGGTACATAACTGAACTATGACCTGCAGAGAAACAGTAGTTTCACTTTGTGGTACAGGTTTCCAATTGTAAACAAAACAACAACAGCGTTTTCTGCGATAGTAAAAAACGACTTAACTCGTCATATGTCCGGTGTTTGACATGGGGAACAGTGAGGGTGAGCTGGAGGAGGATGACACCGAGTGGAGGAGCAGCTTCCTGGACTCAGCTCCTGCTCCTGCTGCTCCTGGTGTTCCTGCTGCTGCTGCTGCTCCGGGTAAAAAACTGAGCCCAGAAAAAGTCTTTCTAACAAGCAGAGAGAAACACAACTCAGACTATGTTCATTGTATTTACACTGTCTCATCCCCAGGCCTCATATTTCAATCCTGTTTGAGACCTGGTTCCTTCTGCAGCTTCCTCGTGCTTCAGCTATATTCAATACAGTTTCAGTCAAGTTCAAACATTCAGATTTCTACATCACCAAAATGTATTGAGAAGTAAATTATTTCCCACAATAGTTGCAAATGATTAGTCGATAAATAGATGAGTTGAAAGAAAGAGTCAGACTGAATAGATTTGAATACTTGCCTCAGTCTTGTTTAGAGCAATATAAAGGGTGGCATCACTTCTTGTAATTTATTAACCTACCTTGTTTGGTTGTTGCAATAACTCAGGAATCTGTTTCGGTTTGGTACAAATCTCAAACCTGTATTTCCAGTTTCTTTTATATTTGTTCGAATAGTGAAGTCATAGTGAATGAATGTCTTTGGGTTTGGCCCAAACAAGCACTGTGAAGACATCACCTTTTGTTCTGTGGAAGTGTGTTTAAAGTCTTGCAGTCCGACATCCCACATTCTCATACACCATTTCCAGGTGTTTGTCTAAGAACATTAAACTAATTTAAGTAGATGCAACCTCTGTACCAAGGGTTAGGGTTAGTATTTGCCATTTCCCCTCAAAATAATAATTGAAATGAAAATATGTGCTGATTAATTTTCTCTTCAACACGGTGAGGAAGATTTCTAGAGCTTTCTAAAGCCTTTCCGCTCACTTGTTTCTGGAGCTTTTGCTCTCAGGGAGGTTCTATAAGCAAGGAAAAATGTTTACAGCAAGTCCTTCTTACTTTCTTACTAATTATATTTTTAAATCATGTTGTTTATCAATACCGTGTCCTCATCACAGTCTCTAACTAACTCTGTTTCAGGTCCAAGCCTGAATAAGCCATCAGCAGCGACCTCTGCACACAGAGTCATTCTGCATTTTGACCTGGACTGCTTCTACGCTCAGGTGGAAATGATCAGAAACCCAGCACTGAGAGAAGTCCCTTTAGGTAAACTGATGGAATAGAATACAAGTTGTCAGGTGTGTTTCTACTGAAGCTCAGAATAATCTTGTTTCTCATGTCGTCAGGTATCCAGCAGAAATACATCATAGTCACCTGCAACTATGTGGCAAGAGACCTGGGTCTCACCAAACTGATGTCTGTGGTTGATGCGAAGGAGAAATGTCCTCAGCTGGTGCTGGTTAAAGGAGAAGACTTGACACACTACAGAGAAATGTCCTATAAGGTGACAGGTGAGCAAGGCAACAACATCACAAGTAAAGCTGTACTCTACTCTGTTCTAATAATAACTGGAGTGTTTGGTAAAGTAGTATGACGTTTATTTTTTAACATGTTTAGAGTTAGGTTGTCAGTGATGCTCTCATCTGGAGAATTGTCCAGAGTGACACACTCTTTCTGTACAACCTTTATTTATTTGCTCATTTACAGAGACATTATAATAACCCACAGATTAATGCAACAAGCTCATACTTTGTAAAAAGATATTTTGGGAAGTGAAGTGGATGATTCCTTTAGCTAACAGCAGGTGTATTTTCTCATTGCTCAACTCTCTTTACCTCTATCGTCCTCTCTCCAGAGCTCCTGTCGTCCTACTGTCCACTTGTCGAGAGGCTTGGATTTGATGAAAACTTCATGGACGTCACAGAGATGGTAGAAAGACGGCTAATGCAGACGCCAGACCTGAACAACTTTTCATTTACAGGACACGTCTACAACCATGTCAGTAAGTCACATATGTGCCTCTGGTGTGTTGCAATCAATCGTTGTACATCTGGCTCATGGTAAACAGGAAGTCAGTTATGAAGAACGCTAGGAAGCTAAAATATTTACATTTCACTTTCAGTTTCCCTTTTACACAAAATGTTCCTCAGATCATATTAATGTCGGACTATCTATTCCTGCTCAGGTGCAAATGTTAAAGCCAGTGACCACCCGAGGATGGCTTTAGGTTCACACATTGCAGCAGAGCTGAGAGAAGCCATCCACAGCAAACTGGGTCTGACTGGCTGTGCTGGCATTGCCACAAACAAGCTCCTGGCCAAACTGGTGTCTGGCGCCTTCAAACCCAATCAGCAGACAACGCTGCTGCCGGAAAACCTCTGCGACATCATAGGCTCCCTGAGCAGTCTCCGCAAAGTACCAGGTATATATGTTAGACTTAACAGTAACTCCAAAAATTAGTTATTAATCAGCAGAAATGACGTCTTGCAAACCAGACCACAAAGAGACAGAACCATCGAAGAAGCCACCAAAAGAACACAAATAAATGGAAAACAAACCCAAAGAGATTCCAAACATTCAGTCAATTTGTAGTTGGTTTGTGTCTCTTTCAGTCTCGACGTCTTGCCGGTATATAGGGAGATTAAGGGGCCTTTTACAAACCAATGCACAGGAGCACATTGTCTCATAATACATCCATGGCTGTGCTACTTAAATATTTTCCCATCTGACCCACATCACTCATGTCAATAATTCCTGATGCTGAATTTGTGGTCTCGTCATGTCATCTTAGGGATAGGTCACCAAACTGCCAAAAGACTTCAAGCCCTGGGATTGGTCAGCATCCAAGACCTACAGAGCTTCCCATTGAAAGACTTGGTGAGCGAGTTTGGAGGTCCCAGTGCTCAGCGCTTGAAGAATCTGGTCATTGCCGTAGATGACTCCCCTGTCACCCCTACTGGGCCCCCTCAGGTAGGCCAGGATATCCAGAGTATCTACTTGAGGGGGTGTTTTACTGGGAATTAATCAAGGGAGCCAACAAATGAGTAAACAAAATACCATCAAGTAAAAATCTATCTCATTAAAACGATAAAGCGCTAAATTTGAATAAGTGGAAATTGCAGAAACTCATTCATTCATTGTTTCCGGTTGTATTACTAGAAATGTAGGTTGCAGCTTTTTGTTGGAATATGTCCGATACTAGGGAAAAAATTCTGCATATCTTGAAAGTGAAACAATAAATAGCAGCAGTGAAAATGTTTATGTTTTACCACGATCTTTATGTTTCAGTCTCTCAGTGATGAAGACTCGTTCAAAAAAATGTCATCAACTAAAGATGTTTTGCATAAGATTCAACAGCTCCTGAGCAGTCTGGTGGAAAGGTCAGGACCAGTTTCTCCTCCCTTTAATCAAACTGTGGTGTTTTATGCTTGAGCCACTGAATCTAACCTTTATCACCTGTTGGAAAACTAGGATGAACAAAGACGGAAGGCAGCCTCAAACCTTCCGGCTCACCATCCGCAAATACTCGCCAACCAACAAGTGGTTCAGCCGCGAGAGCCGACAGTGTCCGATCCCCAACCACATCGGCCAGAAGATCCCCTCTGGTAGGCTGTTGCAAAAAGTCAGTTCTGTCCATCCTGAGAGGATTTATAAATCCTTTTCTGTAATGTCTCTATAGGCAGCAGAGATGATGCTGTGCTCCAGCTGGTCCCATTGGCCATGAAGCTCTTCCACAAGATGGTGGACAGCAACGCCGCCTTCCACCTCACCCTCATCAACGTGTGCTTCAGTAACCTGCAGACCAGGGGAGCAGCCGTCAGC
This sequence comes from Hippoglossus stenolepis, assembly GCF_022539355.2. Taxonomy (NCBI): domain Eukaryota; kingdom Metazoa; phylum Chordata; class Actinopteri; order Pleuronectiformes; family Pleuronectidae; genus Hippoglossus; species Hippoglossus stenolepis. The sequence goes on from NC_061491.1 coordinate 22,826,060, forward strand.
GGAAAGGGTTCCATAACATCTTTCTTCTCACATGGCACTTCTCCGAGAAAAACACAGACCAGCTCGTCACAAAGTCAGGTGACGTACAGCAGATAACTAATCTCCCATGTTTTCATCAGGGTGTGAAAGGTTTTAAGAAGCATTAAAATCCTTATACCCAAAAAAAGGCTTTAGAAGATTGTAAAAAGTATTAAATATTTTCTCTTGGCTGCTGTTGGCAGTAACGTTTGCTAGAAAAGGTTTGTGTCTGATTTCAAGCATCTTGGTGATGCACCAGTAAACTAAAGGTGACGTTGTTGTGATATTTTTCGATTTTCAATTAATCCGTTAATAATTCTTTCTAATAACCAGTTTTTTTTTGGTCAATGAAAAGTCAATAAATAGTGAAAAATCTGAAAGGAACATAACAACGTGTAGGTTTTTTTCAGATGCAACAATATGTCATGTTTAAATATCACAAACTATATAGCTCATTGACTTTTGATGGTTTGATTGGATTGATGATTGAAGATTAGATTTGATTAGACAGAACTTTATTGATCAACACATCGGGGTCACAAGCATAAATGTTTGGTAAATACTTTCTCGTGATAACAAAATGAAAGTCTTGGGAGTGTTGCTTGGACAAAACAAGTGATTCGATGGTATAATCAAGTGCTGCAGGCATTGATTAAACTATTTTTGAAATTTTTAAGTCACTTGATTGATTATAAAAGAAAAAAATAATCAAACTGTCAATTGATAATAAAAATAATTGAGTGTCAGCCCTACAATGATTATTTGTAATTGGCTAATCCATGAATCCTTTTCTTATTTACTTAACATTACATTACGTCTGCAGACTTTTCCCTTCTTAGAAAAAGTGAGTATTCTGAATTTCCTGGAATCATTTGTGCTCCTCCTTTTTTCCCTTTCCAGCAGAATGATTCCTCTCAGGCAGCGGACAGTCACTGCATGGATCATCAGTTCAGCATGCACAACATGGTTATACAACCCACCTCACCAATGGCGGTAACCACAGAAAGCCCTTCCAGCTACGAGGCAGCATTACATGGATCCAAATGGAAACAAAGCTCTGTTGTTGCTGTTAAAGACCCTCCACTTCAGACAGGATGCAGCACAGCAAGGTCAGACTCTGACGAAACAAGCAACACCGGGACTCATCGATTGCCCCCGAATGTTGACCCAGAAGTGTTCGAGCTTCTCCCTGAGGATATCCAGGTGGAACTGTTGTCTCCTGCCTACGTAAACTCTTTTCCCAGCACTTCTGCGAGCTCCTCAGCACCAGCCACAGTCCCTGATGTCCCCCACATCCAAAAATCCCCATCACCAGAACCTTCACGGCCCTTTACAGAAAATATTGAAGGGACCGTAAACGAATTGGATCCTTCTTGCAGAGCGACCACAGTGAATCATCAGAGGCCTCTGGCCACAAGTGCATTTCTAGTAAAGGAAGAAGGGAGACCGTCATTCCTTGGGTCTTCTGACTGCAAATTCCCGGTAAATGTGGACCCTGAGGTTTTTTCCGAGCTTCCGCCGGATGTTCAACGGGAGCTGATGTCTGAATGGAAGCAGCAGAAGCCGGTGCTGAAGACCCCATCATCCAGGAAACCAGGGAGAATGACCAAAGACAGAAAGGCTGCAGGGAAAGGAGGTCAGGCAAACAGTCTGTTAAAGTATTTCAAACCCACTTAGAGAACAGAACACCTGACAAGTTACCGCTGCTAAAGATCGTTTATGACAATGTTGATAATCAAAAATGTTATTTTTCTATTTTAATTTAAGATTTATTTTCTTGTTCCTTGTTCTGAAGATATAGGGTGAAGGGTTAGGGGAAAAAATAAAAAAATAAAAGAAACTTTGTCTAATTTGGTGAGGCTTTTTGTTTTTTGGTGACACGACCACAGGTCTCATGAAAAAGTACATGATGTGTACAGTAAACTAATAGAACATTGGTTTAAAAGTAAAAGAAAATAAGACACAGTAGAAGTGGGGAGGAAGAGTGGTTTCACACCACATCAGCATTACTGACACAATTAATTGAGGAATTACTGAATGGAATGTAACAGCCTCATAAACGACTCTTAACTGAGGCTCCACTTACAAGCAGCAGCTTTCAGCAGCGTCTCAACAGTAGTTGAATGTTCTACAAAGAGCCAGTAAGTGGACTTTGAGTTGAAAACAACTGTTGCCAAAGTCGAGAATTATTGTTTTTGCTCCAACGATGACTTCGATTAACACGTTTGATAATCCCAACAATAAAAACTAAAAAGCTTGAGTGTGACCAGGCTGGTATTTATTTCAGGTTTTTATGTTTTTTCTTTCATCCACCGTATGTCTGTGTTCATGTGCTGATTTTTGCAGACTCAGCACTTATTTTTGTAAAATAAAGATGTATTGTTTTTAACGATTAATATTGATTTCCAACCACCAACAAGCAGTCGGACTTGCTGTGCTTTAAACACTATTTGTTTAATCTCCTTTCACTCTATTATTTTACTTCCCTAAACATGGGGCAAAGTAAATCATACAATTTTAAAGCAGCCTAAATTAAGACTTAAGCTTTAGGTTAATTTGTTTTTCTACAGTTTTTAAACTGTCTAGAGAATAAGGATTACTTCACTGAGCTTCAAGAAGTAGGACCTAAGTCTTAGTTGGCCGATTTCCAGCAGAATCCACAGAGGCACACATTATTCAACTAACCCTTTTTTTTTTTTTAGTCCTCATGAAAAATACCAGAAAACACAAGGTCTGTAAGCACTCCCCCCCCCCGCTCGGGTCCTGCTGCCCTCAGACCCCTCCCAAGGATCACATGTAAGAAGGGAGGAAGTTCCAGGATCTACTATGTGCCATCGCATCATGATAGGGATTATTTGGAATAATCAGGACGAGCTGCGTAAACTGAATGGACATTGGCTGCAGATAAACTGGTGAGGAACTTTCTTTGCTTTCTGTTACACCGTCATGTTTTGCAAAAGAAAGCTGTTGTGTTTGGAGTGTGGTGTGTTTTTGCCAGTGTTCCTCGTGGAGATGTGTTTTGTCAGGTAAATGCTCACTGCTGTAGGTCAGAGAGTTGATTGCTCAGACCCTCCTCACTCTGCTGGTTGCAAAGAATCCAACACCATTAATCACACACATGGGAAATGACTTCAGACATCACAGTGGTGTCCCATCATCCTGTCACTGCTGAGTGACAGTGAACATTTACTGAATGTACTCATATACCCCAACACTATGCCAGCAAGTAGGATTTTTAATATATTGTAAATTGTATGACTCAGGGCTGTTAGTTACATGAGAGCTCTGAACCATCCCTGACAGAACCAATCTGATTTCCACGCTTCTTTTATTGGTTTGCTAAGTGTAACCAAAGCATTGCAGAGGCCTGACTGGCGTCCATACAGTGGTGAGCTCTCTGCCAGTAGACCTATAAGTCAATAAAAGGAGTTCTGTCTGCCAAACGGGCTTTTTTTTGTTTTTTTTGCTCAGCTAAGTCAGAGCAAAACTGGAGAGGCACTTGACTGCTCATGTGGAAACCAGCTCCAGTCATGTGCTGCTCCCTCTGTGATCAGTGCCTAATGAGCGGGGAGTTGTGACGTCTTGCTCTGCCTGTGAGATGCTCCTGCACCCTCAGACTGAAAACTGCAGCTTAGGTGGAAAGAATTTCCCCTTTCTTTTCTAGTTAACTCGCCCAATACGCAAGGCCGGATTACTGATGGGGCAACTGCCAACAGTCCTTAATTCACACTGACCTCAGAAAACCCCAGGATCATATTTTATTCTGCATTATTTGATTAAGGGCAATTTTGTTGACATCCGGGAAGTAAAATCTAGAAGTGGGCAAATTTCTACTCTGCCTATCCAATTGGTCAACTATCTTCTGTGCTATCTGAATCTGGACTGGGTTCAAAGTCAATACATTCAAATGTTAGTTTCTGTTTCACCAACAGTGCAAAATCGAACATATAGTTTCATAGAAACTAGAGGAGCATGTTCAAGTGTTTTTTTGGCATCTTGATTAAAAACCGACTTTCATAATTAATTAGATATCAAAGCAGTTGACAATTTATTTCACTAAGTTGATGAATTGATTAATCACCTGATAATTTCTGCTCCAAAGTATTTGTTGTATTCTTGGTGCCTTAGATAATAATTGTACAATGGGTGGTCATTATAGGGGCCCAACAGCAAATGTTTGCCCTGGGACCCCCTCTGAGGTAAATCAGGCCCTGCCCAAAAGCATATAAAGCCTAACAAACGTGAAAGTTCTCTTAACTATTACAGTTTGCAAACTTTTGTACTGAGAGTTCAATTCTGTGGCAGGTTGAGCACTCATCCGCACGATGGCTGACTGGGACTATGACTATCTGATCAAGCTGCTGGCTCTCGGCGACTCTGGGGTGGGGAAGACCACCTTCCTCTACCGGTACACCGACAACCAGTTCAACCGCAAGTTCACAACCACAGTGGGCATCGACTTCAGGGAAAAGAGAGTGGTGAGTGATGCCTAATGTGATCCGACAAGGTCTTCATCGTCAGATCACCAGTGAAATAACATCTTATTATAGCTTTTGGATTCAAATCTTTTGTGGGTTTTTTCAGATATACACAGGGACGGGTGCTGATGGGACGACTGAGAGGAACTTCAAAGTCCACCTTCAGCTCTGGGACACAGCAGGACAAGAAAGGTACATTTCATTCTAGGTTCAAGTTCAATTTTACATGATAAACATGTTGATTTAAACACTTCATGGAGGAGGTGAACATGTCCTCCTTCGGTGACACCTAGTGGTAATGTTGCTGCATAGCCAAATTGAATTTGCATAATGGTCTGTAACCTGTTCGACTTCCAGGGAAAGAACGGTTACAGACCAGACCAACAAGCAACAAAACATGTGATGCAGCACAGAGAGGAAAATCCTGGCTTTTATGTAAAATGTACCATCCAGTTTGCTCGATTACAGAATAGACAGAACCTCCAAATCAGTGAGAGCCATTTCAAATTTGAATGAAAAGTTGAATGTCCTGAATTCTTTTTGATTCGTTTGATCACTTTTTATTTAGGTTGAGCTAGTTTTATATATAGTGTATGGTTTTACCTTTATATGGTTTTGTGAAATAGTAGAAGAAGAAAAAAGAGTTCCACTACACAAGTTAGTTATTTGTTTTTCTTATTATTGTGAAAAACAAATCTTTGGTCAAACAGTCTGAGGACATCACAGGCAGTAAAAAGTAAATATTTCCCCCTTAAATGATGAAATGTGTAAAGTAGCATAAAAAAAGCTTCAGTACAGTACAAGTACCTCAAATTTTAATGAAGTACAGTACCAAGTAAAAGTACTTAATTACTTTCCATGAGTGTCTTTACAAAATATCATGTCAATGCATTAATCGGTTGCTGAGATATTTAAGTCTGGACTAAATGTTGGACTGAACAACCTCAGCATAGTGATAAATCACACATAAAAGCTTCACATAGAGGTTGTGTGTGCGTTGTGTGTGTTTTCAGATTCCGCAGCCTCACTACAGCTTTCTTCCGAGACGCCATGGGCTTCCTGCTGATGTTTGACTTGACCAATCAGCAAAGTTTCCTCAACGTCAGGAACTGGATGAGTATGTGTCATCTCAGCAGCTTCCTCCGCCTCAGATCAATACTCCTTTTCCATCAATGTCTCCTCTCCTGTTGCTGCTAAGAGCCGAATGCAAAGTCGCCTGATTCCAGTGTTAAAATGTTGACTCTTCTGAACTTGAGTCTTGAGTTCACTCATCGTGCCAGTTTATTATTGGCAATAAATGGGTCTAAATAACTTCTCTGTGTTGGAGCAGGTCAGCTACAGGCCAACGCGTACTGTGATAGTCCAGATATCGTGTTGGTGGGCACCAAGGCCGACCAGCGAGATTTACGGGATGTTCATGCCAGACAGGCCAAAGATCTGGCCGACAGATATGGGTGAGGCTTTAAGATCCTACTTTACTTCTATCACCAGTTCACCACAGGATGGTGCTGGTGAGCTTTTTCCCACACATTCTGCTTTGTTCTTTTGCTCTGGATCAGGTGATTCAACAGGCAGTTCCCAACCTGTAGGATGAGGCTCTCGAACATCAGCCTCGAGGGTCAAGAGATTAATAGATATGCTATAAAAGCTATTTTCTTACCTTTTAATTTTAGCTTCATCAGTAACAGACCCTCTGGTACATGTGAAAATATTCCTGACCTCACTATTTGAAAATGTTCCTAACTGTAACATTTTCAGTGCTGGCCTTAATGGCGTCTGGTATTAGCACCTAAAGCTTCCTCCACCACTCCCTAAACGACTCCTCTCTCTTTCCGTTTCCCTCAGCATCCCCTACTTTGAGACGAGTGCAGTGACGGGCGTTGACGTGGACCAGGCAGTGACCACCCTGCTGGGCCTGGTGATGAAGAGGATGGAGCAGAGCACGTACGTGGGCCCCAGCTCAGAACCCAACGGTATCCCCTCCGTCAGCCACGACGTGCAGGAGGCTCGTGTCTGGAGGACGTGTGCTTGTTGATCTCAAACACCGGCAGTCACTGTTTTCACGTCTGCTCCGAGTGACGCTGTAGCTTGAGAAGCTGCTGGTTTACGGAGCTTGACTAAGGTGCCTGCTATAGGTAAGACAGAAGATCAGCTGTAATTCTACAAAAATATGATTTATACTATGAAAAATATCCCATTTCACTGAAAGCAATACAGTTAGGACAGTGTAAATCCTCCCTGTAATATTATCTATTTGCAGCCTGTGCATCGTTAAGTGAGGGTGAGGAAGGAGGGGATGAGTACTGTTTATGATGGGATGTTTTACCAGGGTATCATCAGGTCTTAAGAAGCAATAAATTCCACTTTCAATTCCACTTTCCACTTAAAAATTGAAGTTGTAAGATTTTACTTACAAAGGTATTCAATTCAATTAACCTGAATAAATTAATCATTTGTAATTGGTTAATTCGTCCATTTATTATGTGTATCCAGGTCTCATTGAGTAAAGTGAGAATATCATTGTATTTATTGTTATATTCTGCTGGGGTGTAAAGAAATATAATTTATATATCCCCACTGGTTTTCCATCATATTATTTTTTATTCTCTTACTGGCTTGACAATGAAAATGTATTAAATTGGACTGTATCATATTTTAAAAAGTATTGAATAGACTCCGATTCAACTTGATGAACCCTGTTTAAAAACACCCGGTGATTGTGATTCAGCAAGAAAATCGAAATCATCCACAAATGAGTCATATCAGAGAAAAATACCGTTTTTATTTGACACATTGAGGCATTGATGGAAGGAGTAATGCAGGCACATAATGTATATTTACCATGGAGTATAATCGAAAAACATTGAAGACATGTTTACATTTCATATATGAACGACCAAGATAGCACAGTCCCTTACATGAGTTATGACTTTTATACGACATGTACATAAGCAGCCAAGCTTTTTTATGCGTTATGGAAGAAAGTCGCCATGCAGATTGAACACAACTACAATAATGTTAAAGGGTTGTTGTGGGGTCCTGTATAGTGCTGCATTTGGAATAAAGACAGTTTATGTTAAGATTATGTTTGTCACTGTCTGGTCATTTTTAAAAGTAACGCACAGAAAGATACGCTGTTGTTCTGACTGGAATTACAATCCCCATCTGTTGACACACATTGTTCAAAAATTCAAGAGAAACTTTTAGGAGAAGGAAAAACGTCCAGCATTCACGTCAGCGGCAGTGAATTTTTCAAAACGAGTCAAGCTACAAGAGAACATTCATGGAGTCACATATAAATTCCACTATACGTTACTTTGGCTGAAACGGGGAAAAAAAAGTTTCAAATCATTTTTCTGTGCCACAAAAAGCAGAAATTCAATATTTTGAAAAATGAAACAATCAATTTATTCTACAACAATACTCTGTGTGAGTCGTCTAAACACATGGTCTTTGGTGTGCATATATAACATTCCTAATGAGGGGACAAAATTAAACTATGACATCAATTAAATGGCCTAAATTCAGCTATTCGTACCATGTGTGTGTTGGTGGCGGTTGTGGTGACTGCACTGTGATTCAGAGATGAGACACGGAAGTTTACTATCTGATGTGTTCGTCTTGCCTCGGGAGACAGACAGAATAAACGCTCTGTGCGGGACACGGTGGCGGGCAAATGCTCGCCACGCCAAATTCTGATCGAGCACAAAAGCGCACACTTCATCTTCAAAAGTGCCGATGACTGCATTGCTCTGTGTGTTAGACCTAAGCCTGAATTTGCGACGAGGATCAAGCACAATGCTGCAGAGCCATGAGACGGTCATGTGGGCCAGCTTTCACCGCTCGGGCCCCCGCTCGTCCTCAACCCCACCAACACCAGTCTGCTTCAGTCTGGTGCGATGGGGTGGAGCTTTTTTTTGTTCAAGACCCTAGATTATCTACACTTATAAAAAATAAAGCTGTTCATTTTTAAGTTGATCTGTAGAGGTTTTGGTCCCATGTGGAATAGAGCAGTAGGTTTCCTTTTTTTTAGCTTTCAAATGTCTGTCATACAAAGACACTGGTGATATTTCAATACACCATCAGGAATACAAACAATCGCAAAGAACTCAAATTTGCCCTCAAAACAAGCTTCAAAAAGGTCGTATAAAACTAGCCTAAAAGATTCGTTAGTGCCTCGCATGCAATGTCGTTTAAATGGATCATGCTTTTTTAAATTTATTTTTTAAAGATGCAGCATTTCAATCCTTTTTATATTGGGATCTATATGGTTATATGATGAGTTGACAGCTTTCCCCAGTCAAAAAAAAGCCCAATATTAAATAGAGTATTATTGAAATAGTGGTAAACCTCAAGATCAGTTAGTAGTAAATGACTGAATAAACTGTGTCCAAGATGTTAGTGATGTTTCAGCCACGCTAGCGCAGGGTCACAGGTCACAAGGTGCTCGTATTATAGTCGCCTTCCCCTCAAACCTCACATTTTTTGGGATAAACTGCCAAATTGCACTCGTTTCCTTGGACAGTTACTTGAATTTACTGAGTGGGGATTTAAGCACCGAGAAATTAAAACGGGTTTCACCACACAGAATATCTGTTATGTATTAGTAACACCCACTTAACAGCCAGGTTGCTTAGATAACGGAACGAGCAACTAGCAAAAGACCTGTTAAGCATGATGAGACGATGGCGCGAGAAAATTTGGTTGACCTGTCGCTCATCAAAGTATTTAACTTAAACATTTGAAATTGCATTTCACAAAGAAATAACGCAATTAGCTCAAATTATGGAATTTTATGTGCGTAACGTTACACTAAATAGCTAAAGCAGTCAGGTTAACATAATTAGATTTGCCACTAATGTGCATGAATGCTACAGAACATGCAAACGTCTCTATGTATGCATATATAGATAAAACAAAGTCTTTTCAAACTACTTTTGCAAAGACAGTTGTTTGCATTTGGAGGTTCTATTGCTTACGTTGCATTATGCTTACATTATTGAAGTCTTTACTAGCGAAGATGTTGGCTTTTAAAGGGAAAAAACACTTCTTCTTGCGAGAGTCATTTGAGAAAATCATGTCTGTACATTCAGTGAAGCCCGGAGACCAAAGGTCACAAAATCAGCAGCGCTAAAGCTCGCTAACATTTTAAATCTTGTTTGATTCGTCTATACAAAAAACAAAAACGTGTTCAAAAGTGACAATTAGTGGTTTTAGGATTGTGTTAATTTGTTGGAGAGAATCAGCGACTCCCTGAAGTTTTGTCGTCACCATGAAGTCACAACTTGATTTAGTTTGAAAGTCGTTAGAAGTTCGTTAGAGTTTAGTAAAGATTTGACACAAAAACTTAGGAGCAGATTTACAAATAGCCAGAAAAAGCTCGGCCCCAGTTTGTGGCTCTCATGTTTTGCCATTACATCACCGATACTAAACCTTTGAAGAATAGATACTGTTCAAACTTTGACAAACGTGAAGGTCATTTAATGGAACCTAATTACTGCTGTAAAGAAAGTTACTCCAGACTCCTCAGACACACAATAAATAAATAAATACATATTTGTGCAACATGAACCAAATTTGAAGAATTCAACATTATTGATAGTTATTTTTATTATTATTATGATAAATTGTCAAACTAAGTAATGTATGAAGGCAGAAAATAAGAGTAGCAACTTCGGAAACTGGTAAAAGAAATGTTATTGTTATTATTATAATTATTATTACTGTGCTACAGTGTCTGGAAACCACTTTCAGAGCAACAGCAAGTGTTGTTAAATGACGTATTAGGTTTTTCAAAGGTTGCCAGGTATTTATTGGTTCTATAATTTAACTCGCGTGACTTTAATGTAACCGCTAGCGTGGCTATTCAGCTGTTAGGACATATATTTCAACTCTTAAAATCTTGTTCTCAGAACCTAATGTAGGTTGATACCACTTTCTTTAATTCTGTATTGTAATGACAACATACTTTCTGTCCATGAATTTATGGCTTTTAGTTGGAATGTTGATTATTATTCCCAAAATTGGTGTGGACGGTCAAACTTTCTGCAGATAATAAAACACACACACGTATATGTGTGTGTGTGTGTGTGTGTGTGTGTGTGTGTGTGTGTGTGTGTGTGTGTGTGTGTGTGCGTGTGTGTGTGTGTGCGTGCGTAGTCTTGTAAACAAATCTTCACACCTCATGGGGAAAAGGCCTGAAAAACAGGAACGGCACCTCTCTGAGGCGTTGAATCTGATTCCAAAAAAACACTGATCTAACTCCTTCCCTGAGATTAGGCAGTGATTTCAGTGTATTGATTTTCAGAACTGTTGTAATAGGTGATTAATCAGTCAATACTGAATAAACACAACTGGATGGTTTGACTACTTCCGACTCTACAGCTAAATCCCCTGCAGACTCCAGTCAAAAACAGACATCTGCTCTGTTCGAGCCGGTAAGCCACAGCCAGCAGACATGCAGAGGGGAGTAATGAAGGCAAGTGAGCAGCATTAAAAAAAATCCTAACTGTACTGAACACAACCACATCCTGAATGAGATGTGGGATCTACATCCGGAGTGAGTCTGACATCGTCATGTGAAGCTACAACGTGATGTGTGTTTGTAGGATGAAGTTGTCATAAATGACGTCAACACTTATCATGCACTGTGGGACACAACAGAAGAGTGAACTGAGCCGATGTATCTGGGTCACGGCCTCTGGAGTCGACTCGGAGAACATCCAACACCATGTCTAAGGTGTGCAGTGTGTCAGGCTGAGTCTGGTCACACCTTCCCTGTGAAGCTTGTAGAGCAGCTTGAACTCGCTGGGCAGCTGGTGGGTCTCCTGCCACTTGGTGGTGAATTTGGTCCCTTTCTTGTCGTAGTAGTGGTAAGGCAGATCGTTGCCCGTGTTGGGGTCCCAGCCGAAGGGCCAGAAGCCGTAGAGGTGGATCTCGTCGCACATGGCGTAAGCCAGCGTGTACATGAGGATTCCAGTGCTGAGACGTTTGGGAGAGAGGCTTTTAGTCTTCCAGTATCTGTGAAGGAACAGACAAGTTAGTTGGTCACAAGAAGAAATTACATTCTGACACTTCTGCTTTTACAAAGTGCAGATTATCCTTATTAATTCATCACCTTTTAACAAAAGCTCACCATGAAGCAAATGTTACAGTAGCTTAGGGAAGTTAATGACGCGATTGATTCTCAGTTTAATTCACTTATTGTTGAGAAAGCTGGTTTCATATCCTACTAACAACCTTAGTTCTGTTCAGAATACATTTTCAGGTTTGTGAAACACAGTTATTTCATAGTAGAAAATGGTGCTCGGAGATCCTCTGGTTCCACTGGTATTTTCTCCACAATTGCCAACATTAAGAACAATACTGTAAAGTAAAACTGCTAACTCAATATCTTTATAATAACTGAAATGACCTTGTGTACCTGAAAATGGTCATTTAATAAACCCAAAGTTAATTATCACCCAACTCTGCAACATACAGAGCATTTCTTTCAGTTTATTTTTTAGCTTCTTCTCTGGCTCAAAACTTTACTGATTTACAGCATCTTTATCTTTGTTGTCATAAAAGTAGCCAAATGTGATATAATGATCCTTAAAGTACTGAAATCCGCCTGTAAATGTCAAAGTTTTTCATTGCTGCGTGTAAACGAATGATACTGTAGCTGCAGCCTTGATAAAACTTTCCATTTAGATTCTTTTGCCACTTCAATTGTGCACGAATGGTCGATCGGATCAAAGCTCTTACTTGTTGACATCGTGCATGATGTTTCCAGGCCAGGCCAGTTTGACCTTCAGTTGACCCTTGTGCTCCACAAAGAAGTCCACCAGGGTCCTGGTCACTGTGGCTGAGGTATGGAGGAAGAAGGCCGGGATCCACAGGATGGCGCCCTCTAGCTTCTTCAGGTTGAGGAAGAAGTTATTCCTGTCTTGGATGGTCAGCAGGTTGTTGTAGTACCTCTCCAGGATGCTGGGGTTGAAGGTGGTCAGGTTGGTCTTCTTGCCCACGTCCTTGGAGTAGACCTCCGTGGGGGCGAAGTTGCAGCGGAAGACGAAGTCGGCCTGGTCGATTTCTGGGCCGCAGTGGCTGCCCGTCAGGATGCCGCTGTTTCCCACCACCGCACACACACTGTAGTGCTTGTTGAGGACGGGGGAGGCATCTGGGAGCAGGGATTTGAAGTTGTTGCTGATGGAGAAGACGTACTTGTGGCTGGAGTAGTCAAAGTGCATCAGCTGTCCGACACGCACGCTGTTCTTCGTGAGGGAGAAGTTGTTGGGAATGTCGATGTAGCTGAAGATATCTTTCCTGAAAGAAAGAAAAAACACTCTAAAAGTAAAGAGACACAGCTTCATATTGTGGGCATGTTATATGTTTTATTTCTGAACATTAGTGAAAATCAAAACAAGCGACATCTAAACAAACAATCTAATTTTCAGTTGTCAAATTGTAAATAATTTACCAATAATTTCGAATGATTTCCAGAAATATTTGCAACTATTCTGATGTATCAATTAAATCCAATTTTAAGCAAAAATGACAAATGAGAAGATTTTCTGTTTTATATCACAGTATATAAATGTAATATTTTGGGAGTGGGATTGATTTATATGAAGATGTCATCTTGAAGTCGGGGAAATTGGGATCTTTTAAAAACTGTATTTGATAGATGAGAAGAATTCTTGATTAATTGATTAAATAACACATAGAATCATCTATAATAAAATATTTGTTGTTGCCGGCTGAGGACCCAGGCTTAGTGCTGCTGCAACTTGTAATTTTGTGTGATTTAGTTTACATGATATATCTTTGTGTACTGTTTTGTGTTGTTTATTACACAATGTACTGTTCTCCTTTGGCCCAAGAATAACTTCCCTATAGGGACAATAAGTCAGATTTGATTTGATTTGATGTTCAGGCTCAAGTCATGTGCTTTTTCCTTTGTTTAAATAAACAAGCAGCAAAATCTATTAATTTTTGATGACTGCACACTGATGCATTATTTATTAAGGCAGCCACTAACTTACATTACACATTAATCCGCCAATTACTTTCTCTATTAATCAGTTATTTGCTTTGTCTATAAAATATACAAAACCTGTGAACAACAACAAGCATCAAACCTCACCATGTTTTTCATTTTTGCTTGAGAAACATTGATTTTTCAAATAAAAAATAGTTCACAGTCTAATCGTTGCAGCGCTAATCTGTTTATTCTGGTTAATTTCTTTAGTTAACAAACTATTTGACTGTCTTTCTACATCAGTTCTTTTCATTTGCCTTCATGGTTTCATAATCACCAGTAACAGTCCACGTGAAACATGACAAATTCTTGAGAAGTGAAATCATGAAGTTGAACAAATGTCTTTTCTGTCTTCATAGTTTAACTAGTGTGACGATTCTGAGGCGTTTTACAATAAACCCCCTTAAACTTGCTGACAGCTACAGAGCCCAGTTTATCAAGCTTCGACAGAGCAAACCCCAAAAACACCAGATACACTCTAGAAAAAAAAAGAAATTTGAAAATCTCTTGCCTCAGCTGAGAAAAAGCCGTCTTGTTGAACTTCCACTTGGCAGATTTTCCTTGCAGCTCTTCATTTAGTGCATTGGTTAACGGGATGAAGGACGGGTCCAGGAAATTCAAAGCGAACTGGGACCTGAAAACAACAATGTCATGTTTATGTGACAAATTTAAAACACACATCATCAACATTTATTGTAGCAGATCCAGTGGGTTAATGAAAGATTTTGCAACAATTCATAAACAACAATTTTATAACCCACTCTCTATTTATTTAAATGGGAATTTAATGACTGCATCGAATTCAAAAAGCTGACAGTGGTGGAGGAACGACAGTTTGGATATATGTCTGTTGAAAAAATGAAAGTCACGCATTCTAAATTGTAGTATTGGCATCAAAATGCATTTAGCCTCTGTTGTGTACTTTAGTTTGTTCAGTGATGAAAGAAGTACTGTTTGATAAATACTACAGTTTGAAGTAAAGATCAAGCATTTGTGCTTTTTACTCCAGAAAATGACAAACAGATCATTATAATCTACTAGATGTAGTAAAAGTACATATTTACTATGCAGAATGAGCCATTTCAAAATACAACTGTGTTATAATTATTGATGCGTTCGTGTGCTCATCACTTTAATGTTGCAGCAGGGAAAGGTAGAGCTCATTTTAATTACTATATAAACTGTACTGTACTATAAACCTGTGAATTTGTTTGAGAAAATTATATATAAGTACCACAGTGCAAGTTAAATGTCATGAATGTAACTTTGTACTTAAGTAAAAGTACAAGTAAAGGATATACTAAAGTACAAACGATACAAGTAGCTTACTCTACTCTAATTTGCAGTAAATGTAAATGTACTTCATTATTTTCTGTTTATAAGATGATCACATGTGTCTTAATCTACAAATGATCAGTATCGATTAGTATATATTAATAATATCAAACCCAATTATGTAAATCAACAAATTTAATTCATAACACAGCATCATCATTTATGAATATTGATTTTTAAATATAAATGTAAATAAAAACGTAACACCCCAAAAGGTTGAATATAATATTTCCCTTTGAAGTATTAAGCAGCATAACATGGAAATACTCTAGTGCCTCAGATACTAAGTGAAGTACTCAGTTACTCTCCACCACAGTCTGTTCAGCTGGATTTATTATTTATTGAGGTGTATCTTTATATATATATTCTGCAGTCTGAGTCCAGGGCTTCAGCAGCAGCACCCTGGACAGCTCAGAGTTCCACAAACCACGATGCACAACAGCCCAGATTCACGGTAAAGTGACGCGTAAAGCTCGTGCGTCGGGATCCAGGCCACAAACTCCCGGTGTTTACATTGACACCGAACCACCACTCACCGAAACCCTGCGTGGAACATAATCCGCGGGCCTCCCATGTAGTACTTGGAGGAGGCGAAGAGGCTGTCTTTCCTCAGGGACACGTAGCTGATGAGGGACAGGATGAGCACGGCGACGCACAGGATAACCAGACCCAGGGCCTTGGCGATGCGGACCATCTTGGGAGCGTTTTCATTCCCTGTACGTATCTGCAGCGAGGCGTTGGCCTATGTTGTCTTCGCCGGGGCCGCTGCCGCTGCCCGCCCGCAAGATACAGACACACCACTGGGGCTCATCGGCTCATGGAATCGGAGAAAATGGACGTGCTGGTGCTGGTGGGTTGTTGTTGCTTGTCTTTCTGTTGCTGCTGCTGCTGCATGGTGGTGACGATGCTCGGTCCTCTCTCATTCCTCCGTCTGCCCCCCGGACACCAGACTGATGCTGCTGCCGCCGCTGCTGCTCTCCTCCAGGCGGCCGCTGCAATCAGGGAGATGGAGCAGACATGCGTGTCACCACATCACACACACACACACACACACGCACAGATTTCACAAATGACTGATGAGCCGAGAAAAAAAGGAAAATACATAAAAAAATATACAAAACAAATGAAAAAAACGTGAAAACACTGTAAAGATATTTTAAAAGCTATAAACAATAATAGAAAAATGCATCAAATAAATAGAGGAAGGTCAAAAAGTTCAATATTGACATATGGATCGGTTCAGGGCGGGGCTGTGATTGTGTTAAAGAGGTTTGAGGCTGATTGGACAATGCACAGAGGAGTTATAATAAATCCCTGTTTTTTGGCGAATCATCAAACTTTGACGCCACGCCACGGTAAGACCGTGTGGCGTACACTAAAAAATCATGGTAGTTTTTATCTCCATGTTGTTGAAATGACACTCACCGAATTTAAAGTTGATCTGATGAAAGCTCTGGGAGGAGTTTGTCAAAATACAACATGTGTAAATGTCAAAAATGGCGACTTAATTCAAAATGGCTGACTTCTCTTTTTGGTCTAGCATTACGATCAAATAGGGTTTTTTGTTAATAATGAAATGACACATGCTATTCAGATATATTGCCACGCCCATTCCTTAAAACCATATGAATGTCTTCAGGGAGGGGCTGTTATTACACACATGTAGTTTGAGGGAGATTGAACAATGTGCACTGAAGTTACAGCAATTTCGTGTGTCACGGCGACACGTTGAAATTTGACGCCACGCCACTAACACGGTGTTCGACAAAAACTCACAGTTTCCATAAGACGTCATCATCAATGTCTTGAGGTCTTGATCTGATGAAAGCTCTAACAGGAGTTCGTTAAAATACACAGCGTGTAAAACGGCCAAAATGTCCACTAAATCCAAAATGGCCGACTTCCTGATGCGTTCATTTAATTGGTGCCAATGACTTTTTTTTTTGTCTGGTCATGATCCACGTGTGAACCGAATTTCGTGAAGATCGGTTAAACCAGACAGAATTGCTGCGTTTTAGGGGGTGCTGTTGAGCCATTTGGCCACGCCCATTTCGAATTACTCCAGAATACCTACATTTTCATCAGGCCTGGACAAACCATCCCCAGCTGGATTCTAGTTTTGTCCCCACAGAAAGCCTATGACATAGACTTAAATTCATTTCAGGAAGACAATTAATCTCCAACCTGAACCACTGCCCAAAAATCTACTTCCCCACAGCCTCTGTCCCCAGTAGGACAAGCCGTACCCAATGTACTACTTTTCAGTCTGAAATGTGTCCGCAAAAAGGTTCTTTGACACTCACACCCACACACCGTTGCGCCGGGCTTTTGTGCAGCTCTCAGCATAATGGAAAGCTTGTGCGGTAATAAATCTAACGGGATAGAAACAGAGATGGGAGAGGCTTAAAAACAGGAAACATCTGAAACAATCAAATCCCTGAATCTGTGACCTCTGCCCTTTAATCTGTGCGTTTAGGGAGCGGTAGAAAGTACATCTACTCATGAAAATGTGAGGTATTTCTATTTTACCAGAGTACTTTCATTTTATGCTACCCTATAATATCCAGTTTGAAGGCACTGGTCTGGGAAGGGTCCATGAACCTAACGCTTTAACACTCTAACCTCTGTAGGGATGTGACGCTGAATGAGGACGACCATTGTGACGAGTTAATGAATCAAAAATATGTATAATAATAAAATGAGGTATGTAAAATAACTATTGATGACAAAGAAAAGAAAAAAAACAAGAGGTAGATAAAAAAAAACCGATATGTTTATTTGGATGGATTCTTTCTGACCTTTCCAACAAATTTCACATTACATATCCAAGTACAACACACATTAAGCTGTGTTCACAAAACATACATTTTTTTCTTCTTTTTTACAAGTTATGTACATTTTTTTTTTTAACGTTTTTTACAGTAAGCTTATCTTGGTAAACATGAACATCCATTTATAATCACTTATATCAATGTATCCATGCATAATCAGTCTGATATTGTAATACTGAAATGTCAGAAATGTCACATTAAAATTGTGTATGTGCGTAAATAAACACACATTTGCCGAGTACTTTCTCCACAGTTTACGTATGGCATGGAGTATAAAAAACTGATTTAAAAAGATAGTGGGTGAGTGAGTGTGTTAGCTGGTATTCAACTGGGATGACATTGTTCCATGTGCTTCACTCTTTTTCCTGGAATGTGTCGATTTCGGACACAAGCAAAATGAAAACGTGTTAGAAAAAGATGTTGAGATGTTTTTGCCATCAAGCTGCCAAGATATTGCACATTTCCATTTTGCAGTATTAGGATATGTTTTCTTTATGCATTAAACAAACCAACGATAAACTGAATCAACACAGGCACTTAATCAAAACCTGGCACACATGTTTTTACATATATTATGACACGTGATACACAGGTTTGCTCTGGACCATGGTGAGCCCCTTAAATTAGCTACTGTTTAGGTGATTGACACTTTCGGCGCAATTGCAAATTGAGGACTCGTCACTTTCTGCATTTGGGAAAGGAAGAGGGGAAGAAGGCTCCTTCGCCGTCACTTCCTGGCGAGCCGAACGGAGTGTCTTCTCCGCCGCTCATGTCCTCACAGGAGTCCTCACTGCGGGAGAAGAGGAGGTCAATGATAAATAATACTGAGCTGAAATGCAAAATAAATACCCTAATAAATTCTGGTTTATAACACTGGTTTTGAAATTGTTGTAAAATTCCTATAGGTGATGAGTTGACCATCTCTCTGGAGCAGAGCCACCACTCAGTTGGTCCCTGTTAAACCACAACAACCACAGTCTACTAGCTGTGCTACAGTGGTGTTACCGTTTTCTTTCACCCATAAACAATCTTTTTTCTAAATACAAACATAGAAACCAGAAAAACCGCCACACTGGTCATTCTAATCTTTGCTGAATTAGCATTAACTCGTTACAACTGATCTGATTTGCTGCTGGTGATATTTCTTTGTTTTAACCAGCAACAGCTACAGTCAGTTGAAAATAAGAAGCAGCTATAATTTTCTTTATGCCAGTTATCAGGACCCAGTTGTTCACCTCTCACTCTCATCCCAGCTGCCCTCAGGAATAGTTGGCAGACCAGGGACACTGAAGTGATTGGCCTGAAGATTTTGTGCGGTTCTTCTGGACACAATCCAAACCAGCTTCTTGTTGTCTGGTTTGTTACATTCACTCGAGTGGTACTCGGTCATGCACTTGGCGACAAGCTCCTTCCAGTGGAGCAGCTCGCTGTCACTAATCTGTGAAGAAGGCAAACAGGAAACATCTGAGAGGCAGCAGACAGAAATAGTCTTGGAAAATATGCTGTCATCAACAAGTAATGTGTTGTTTTCATTCATGACCTAAATGTGCACTTGATCAGGCAGTGACATCGTCTTTCTACATGTGAATTCCAACACAAATGTGTATAATGTGGAGCTAAGAAATGCAAGAAATCCTATTAGTAAATTGTTTACGGCCTCGGTTGTTTGCGTAAAAACTGTTTTCTTCTTTGATCGTATCTTACAGTTCTGAACAACAGGTTGGTAACAGTGTCTCGTAATCTGTGACATGTTTCACTAAATGCAAACATTTGATGAGGTAAAGAACAATGATTACTTCTAACAGAATCAGAGGGTGCAGCCTTAGGCGAGCTCTGCCCTTTTCATACCTTTAGATGTCTTTGGAATTGCTGGACAATCTTTGACAAGGCAGTGGACTGGAGGGCTTCGAACTCCTGAGCAATGAGCGACAGCGCCAGCACTGATGACTGTGGAGGAGGAAAAACAGCAGATTATGAAGCTCTGCAGCTCAAAATGGATGCTGCTATGATGAGAAATTGTTGCCCGGGAACAATTCTTACTTTTGCTTTAGAGAAAACAAGTTGGCATAAGCAGGCTTTTAGCTGGGCTTCCAGGCTCCCAATGCTTGGGATCTCCTCCCTTAAAATATAGAGGGAATCCTGATGTGATCCACCAGTACAAACCTCATAGAGCAGAATCTATTTGACCAACTCCATGCAAGTTGAAGCAGTGCATCACAAAAAGTAAGGCAAAGAAAGACAAGGGAATGTTTACCTTCCAGCAGACAGGGTTGTGAAGGCCGAGTAGTAGAGGTGTAGAAAGGTTAAGGCTGTCACTGCGTTGGACTCCACACTGAGCTTCTCGGAGATGATCTTCTCCATGCGACAGAGGTCTGACACAGTGAACTTGCTTTGGCTGATGCGAATGAGTTCGTGTGTGGGTGAGACATTGCTCTCCTCCTCCACCATTTTGGATGCAATGTGAAGACAGCAGACTCCAATACAGGGCAAGTGTTTGGGCTGAACCTGTCACAATAACACAACAGCTAGAGGTGTGAGTCAGTGTCTCATGAGGTCAAACGGGACTGTTGTTTGTGACACTCGTGATGGGAACGTGATACAAGAAAACACAATATACAGATTTATGTTGTAAAGATTTTACATTTGATAAAACACCAACCTTCATGATGGCGAGGAATCTGTCAAGCAAATTGACAGCTTGAACAAAAGTGTGGGTGCTGTAGCCAAAGAAACTGGTCAGGCCCCACAGCTCCTCCACTCGGGTGTCTCTGCATTTAGCAGACACTCCACTGGGTTTCTGAAAATGAAGCATTGCATACTAAATGTACAACTATTATGATTATATGAACTGTTGCTGCTGTCGTTAATAACATCTTTACATCCATAATTATCACTCTTATGGTTTTCATTGTCGGTCAGAGCTGAAACATGATGGTAGACAACTGTTCCTGGTCTCTCTCTCCCCCTCCACCCTATCTCTCTCTCTTCTTTCCAATTTTTCTCTGGTCACCCCAAACCGGTCGAGACTTGGTTCTCGAAGTTCCTTCCAGTTAATCAGGGAGTTTTTTCTCTCCACAGTTGCCAATTGTGGGAATTGTTTCTGTATAATTTTTGACCATCTATGTAAATTGCCTTGATATTCTGCATATTATGATTTGGCACTATACAAATTGAATTGAATTAGTGGAAATAGCATATGTATAAAAGCAAATGTACATTCCTGCCCAGACAGCAAAGAAAAAAAGAGTAGAAGTGTGTCAGTGGGTTACCTCTGTGGAGGCCGACTCCATCAGCTTCAGGCCAGTCTCTCTGGGAAGAAAGTTGTACTCCTTGGCACAGCAGGACTTCAGCTCCTTCAAGAGCAAGCCGTCAATGGCGTGAAGATCCCTCATCCTGGAAAACCACATGTTTCAGGGGTTCTGCGTTGTGACTTAAAACAAAACCCCACAACAACAAGTCTCCCTACCAGTGAGGGGAAGGGAAATATGGCCTCTTGAAACCACACCTACTGGGTGTCAGGTGTCACAGGGAGACACACACACACACACACACACACACACACACACACACACACACACACACACACACACACACACACACACACACACACACACACACACACACACACACACAAAACCAAACCTACAACTCGACTAAATATGCTGGGGCTAAAATGTTTTGGCAATAATAAAATGAAAGGTTATGTTGACAGAAGGTTGAACTGCATACAAATGTCATCTGAGCAACAGAGACCACACCAACTAATCAGTAATAGCAATGATAAAGATTAAATCAATCGATGACAAAGGTTGAATCGCTCAGTCACAGGTGTTTTTTAACCTCGATTCGACTCTTGTGAATGTGAATGGAAACAAACTCCATTAGAAACCTAAAGGCGTCTTAAAAACAAGCAACCCCCCAGTGGAAGCTAACCCAGCTAGCATGCTAACGCAAATCAACAAAGCGGCTCGTCTCACCTCGTCCAGAAGCCGCCGGGGAGCAGGAGTGAGAAATCAGCGCTGCGACCCGATCACACTCCTCACTTCTTCATGTTTTCATTTTCACGACGACAACACCGCGGAAAAACCGAGACGATCCCCGCTGAGAGCGCACGGAGGGTCCGTGTCGGAGGGTCCGCCCTGGATACACAAACAAGCCGCTGGTCCTCCGGGAAACACTACATTGACCGTCATGCACCACCGGAAGCGCCTGGGAGGAAAGCGTCGGCGGCGCTAACTATGGCGCTAAAGTTACTTCTCTCACCAGTTCAGCGCCATTAAACCTTAATTTATATATTTTTTTACACTAAACTGAGCCAGTGTGACGATGTTATCCAGCTTTTATCGCCCAGAGGAACCGAGCTGTCGCCGGGTGTGATGCTAGCAGCTAGCTACGGGATGTTGTTTCCATGGTGATGAAACTTTACGCTCAACTCGCCAGCTGTTCTATGTGGATATTTGTGTAAATGGCTTCGTGGCTGCAATGAAGAAGGATGTCGTCGCTTTCCAGCAGTAATGGCGCCCACGGTTTCCACGTTGACTCCCCACAGAAGCTCCGGGGAACAGCCCAAGCAGCAGCAGGTGAAGCTAACACGGGTTAAAGTTCACAATCCAGGCTCCTGTCAATTCACTGTTATTGAAATGTTCTGTCAACACGTTTTGACTTTCCAGAGACTCACGGCAGCTCCTTCCGGCTGAGATTCACCAGTCTGACTCTGGATGAACTGAGGTAACCAGGGTTTACTCAGTTTCCTGCAGTGACACTCAGCAAAAGTACTGGGTTTGAATTAGATTTATTCATGGGTCCATTAGTCAACCAGTCAGGTAAGGTTAAAAACAATCTGACACTAGTGCACACCGGAAACAAAATACTTAGAGTAAGTATAAAGACAATAGAATAGAATAATAAACTTTATTTGTGTAGCAGTTTTTAAAAACAGAGTTTATATGTGACAAGGAGCCCAGACAACTACGTTTAGGTGGTCGGGGAAAAACAAGGTAGCGTTCAAATTAGATGAATGTATAAAGAGCTATGTCATATGAAAACTTGAACACATAAAAGCAGTGATATGACAATTAAAGTACATGAACAAGTATAATAAAAGGGCGAAAAAGAAAACGATAAAAACACAGTAAAAACACGACATCACATGAAAGCAAGACCAAAAAAATTGCAGAAGAAAACACTGTAAAAATTTATTGTGGAGCTCCGCCTCTCTTTCTTACTTTTTTACTCAAGATTTAACCTCAAATAGAACATATTAAAAGCCAATTATACTAAACCAAAACATTTTTACCTTAAAAGACCAATATATACAAATAACAAACTGATGATTCAAGTAAAATTCTTACACAACTTTTTTTTCTGTGCAGCGATGAGCTTGACAGGCGAACTAAGGAAACCCAACGACTTCAAGAAGAAGTGGAAAATGCAACCAAAGTTGCCTTGGAGAGGTTTGGCGGCAAATATGGAATCAATACCTCACCTGGACAAAACTGCCACAACCACTGGTTCAATGTCTGTGAGTACAACTGTGTCAACTAGCATCTTATTGAGCCAGACAATTTAAAAAAGGTGATTTTCATTTCAGACAATGTTTGAGTTCAGATCAATGGACTTGACATCCAGATGTGCATTGAAAATCAAAAGCCCAGGCTATGTAAATATTAAACTACATGTTTCATTGACCCTTAACTTGAACAACAGTGTATATTTGAAACCTCATCTGCTCTTTTGGTAGATAACACACCTGGGGATTTCACCATCTCCCCCACCCACACTCTGGCAGGGACTCAGCCTCTGGACTGTGATCTGGATATTATAAACCAAGAGTTGGTTCAAAGGCAGATCAGCTCTCCTGGAAAAAAGGTTTTGGAAAATGCACTAGATGACGGTTTTCAGCAGCTGCCTGGCCTGCAGCTAAGAAAGGTTCCTACTTGTCTTTCAGCCATGAATCCTCTTAGTTTGATGTTGTGTGAATTACTGAATTGATAATGCTTCCGTATCATTTCTTATTTTCACAGACACATGATCAAACTGAACCAGAGACATTCAGTGTTGACAAAGCCATCGAGAACCTGCAGACTAAGCTGAATAAAGTCCAAATGGAGAAGGACGTCTTGTCTGACCTCAGGTGAACACATGGATGAAATTTGACTTTAATAAATAACGATTGTGTTTAAAATCTCTTTGTCCCACATTTTTCGTTTGTAGATTGAAGGACTCGAGGAATCACGTTGATCAGATGGAAAAGATGCTGTGCATGTTGGAGGAGCTCCAGAACATCAAAAGGGCCACAGACCAGAAGCTGCAGGACACAGAGGACGAGGCGTTGGCACTGAGCAGGAAAGTAGAGACACTGGAACAGATCATGAAGGAGACGTATTCTACACTGTTGTCTCATGAGAGTCGATGTGGTAACAACCGCGTCACCAATCTTAACGCCCCCACTCGTTCAAGACAGTCATCCCCAGTCGCTAAGTTAACTGAGGATACTAATGACACAAACGAGCTACAGGAGAGATGCTTAATGGTAAATACTTCATTTCAGTTGCAAATCACGTTCAGTGGGCTTAACAATTTTCATTCTATTGTGTTTGATTTAATTAGTTTCGTCTGTTTTATGCCAGTCAATAGAACATCTTGGGAGTGAAGAACACAGTGGAGGAAATACGCAAAAACAAAGGTGATTTAATGTAGAGCTGCAATGATTCATCATTTAGTTGATTGGCAGAAAAAATTGAATTACATTATGCATTCCACTGCAGTGTTAGTAAGAACTCTTCACATTTCTCTGTCTTAGGAGTGAAGAACTGATTGCAAGTCTGTGCCAGGAGATGGCGCTGTTGACTGACAAACTGAGCTCATCTAAACACAACAGCGTCAGCGTGAGTGTTAAGTTGGAGCTGCTTAAGTAAGTTTCCAAATAATTTCAGGCCTTTTTTTTTATCCGAGGGATTTTGCAGTCAAATGCTTAATCAATGACTTACTGTTGAATTTCTAAATTAATGTATATTTGTCAAAAACACATTATTTCCATTTCCAGGAACCTCACTGAAAGACAGACGTCGTTGCACCAGTGTCAGATTGGTGAACTTGAGTCAGATATCAGCAGCCATAAAGATGAGGTCAGGAAGAATTTACAATAATATCATGATCATCATAATGTAATCAGTAAAACCCTTAGGCTGCTAAATGTTAATATTAACCTGCCGTGTTTATCCCACTTGACCAAAAAGGCTTGAGGATAACACAAACACAACAGCCACCTTGTAAACTTACTTAGTTCTGTTTTAAATTCTAACCATGTTTGATTCTCCCTATTTCAAGATGAACACTTCAATATGTTTTATACTGTTTGTGAATGTCATTTGTGACATTGTAGGTTTGCTGTCTGGGGCAGCAGCTCCTTCAGGTTCAGTCTCAACTGGCGGATGCACAAAGAGAAAAAGAGCGATCCTTGCAACAGAGAGAGGAGCTTCAGTTCCAGCTCAGCCAAATTAAGGTGCCATAAGAAACCCTATGATCTTTCTGTAGTTATCATACCCAAAATCCCCATATAGATGCATATTTACAATGAGGATCACTGTTAAAAGTGGAAACTGAAGTGTCCGGTTGAGTTTGCTGTTTGTCATTTGAATGATACTCGAGCTATGTGTTGCCTTATTATGACAGAGTAACGTTAAGTGCTGGAGCTGTGTAATCTGCTTAGTGAAAGACTATTGCCCGGCTCAGATGGAGGCTCTGGTTGGCTGGTGGGCTGACTGAGGTTTACTGACTGAGACCATTCTGCCTGTCTTACACGTCCACATGATGCATTTATCTCAGCAGAGGCATCTGTGTCATGGGGCAACAAGTCAGTGCCTTATTTTGAGTGAAAAAGGAAATGACAGAAGCAGAAAAATTACAAACAGCCCGTACATCAGCAGGCACTAGATGTGGTTGTGTTAAGGTTTGGTTCACTCAGTTTGTGAGGCTATAAGAACATGTACAAATATCAACAAACCTGTTTACACTGTATTCAAATTAATATTGACACGTTTCCAAGAAAGACACAGAAACCTAGTGAGTAGCTACAGTTACCTCGTTACCTGTGAACATGCAGAACGAGCTGAAACTGCTCAGAGGGGATTCTATACAAGCACAATAACACAAGTTGAAATGTTAAGCTACTTTCTCTCCCGTGATTGAGATCATATTTTCTCACTATGTTAAAATGTTAAAAGATAACGTTTCCTTCCCTTTACAAAACAATCAGCACACTGTGCCTCCTGCTTTATCCTCCAGAGGTGCAGTGAACAGCAGCAGTGTGAGCTCCATGTGGAGGTAAAGGCCCTGAGAGGAGGGCTGGAGGAGGCCAGGGAGCAGCTTCTCAGAGTCGGAGAGGAGAAAAATTGCTTACAGGCTCTGCAGGATCATAGGACCCAGGAGGGGAGGACAGCCCAGGACCTCCTGCGGGAGAAAGAAGAGGAACTCCAGCTCAGGCTGCAAGAAGCCCAGCAGGTAAGAGATCATGTACAAACCATAGGTTTCTGGAAACCCTGATCTGGTAACTACCCGCCCGTTTTAACGGTACATTGATATTAAGCAAAACTGATTTTTGCAGCATCATTCTTGGTGCCAGACCCTGCACATAGAAGGAGAGACACTGAGGCGGAAGTTGAATGACCGAGAGAAGCTGATAGGCATTCTGCAACTGCAGCTGGAGAGCAGCGTACAGATGAAACCGCAGCACAGCCACACCCTCGACAACCTTCACCACGAGAACAACCTCCTCAGCAATCAGCTAAACCAGCACAAGCTAGAGATTCAGCAGCTCAGGGTCAGGAACAAAAATATGAAGACAGAATACTTCATATTTCTAAACCAACTTCCATAACCCCAATTAATTTTCTCACTATCGCCACCGTCACTTTGTTCTTTATACATTTTTCTGTCTCCCTCCATCTTGTGTCATATGCTTATCAGGCTGAGTTAGACCAGCACAAGTCCGACCTGGCCACTGCAGAGCATGAGAGGCGGAATCTTCAGGCGTCTGTGGCTGAACAAAGTCAGCGTCTCCGGGAGGAAACTCTGGAGAAAAGACAGCTCAGCTCTCAGTTGGAAATCCAGCATTTGCAGTTACTCGCCCTCACAAGTGAGTTGAGCTTTACTGACGTATAACCGGAGATAACACTTCAATCTTATTGAAAACAAGTAGAAGGTACATACCACTGCCAGGGCTGAACAATCTCTCATGTCTGTCTCACTTATGTAATTGAAAAATAAAAGTAAAAAGAAGTTTGATGATCTGCATCAAAATGTACAAATGGGTTCAGTACTTTTTATAATCCTGCCGACAAACAAACCAACTAAAATACACGGGTAAAAAAAGCATTACCTCCTTAGCAGATGTAATAATCAAAACTGTTACCACAAAAATTGGCAGAAAATGTGCATTCTTTCCATCCGTTCTATAATTAATAGTAAGAATCTGATTGAAAAAACAAGATTTTAGGACCTTTTTAAACAATTTTTGTTTCAAATCGTTACATAAAGTACACAAGAGAATAAAATAAAATAAAATTCTGTCTTCTTAATATCACAATATTCATTTGTAGGGCCCCCGGATAATAAAAGTGTCTTTATTAATTACCACATAATATAGTATCGCATAATGACTTTCACCTGTATGAAGTCAAACAAGGTCTTTAGGATTTTTATCACCTCTGTGCTGCTGATAAGTGTAACCAGGTTCTATAACTGGACAGAAACCACTGCTCCCTCCCTCTCCGTCTCTAGAAAGAGTTCAGTGCTCACATATTTTTGCCTCCAAATGAAATGATCTTCTTGTCCTGCTGTGTTAGAAAAACAAGGAGCCATGTTTGGTATGTTTACACTGTCAACTAAGCCTTCCATTGTAGTACATGTTTGGTTATGTGTTAAAGTGTGTGTCTCCCTGTGGATTTAATGCATGTGTTTGTGTGGGCACGATTTCAGAGGAGCATGAGGAGCTGCAGCGGCTCCACAGCTGTAGGAGCGATGAGCAGGAGGGTGTGGTGCTGAGGCTTCGGAGTCAGCTAAGGGACACTCACGATGAGCTGGACCAGGTCAGGATTACCCTGAGGACACTGGAAGGAGCCGACGGACACGGTTAGAGCCACTTCATTGTTTAAACTGAGACTTAATTAAAAAAAATCTGCTATATGAATAAACGTCAGAGAAAATGAATTTGATTTTCATCCAATCTGTGATCAAGTGCTCTGATAACAGCGATTTACTTTGGACTGTAATGAAACATAGGAATGCTGACAACTCTTGCACAATAAATACCAGTGCAGTTCTTTGAAAACTGCAAATATCTATATCATTCCAAGCTACATTTCTGTCTAAACAGACATGTAGAAAACCTGTTCAACATTAAAGCTCTGTGATTTATGTTTCTTATGTGCATGTTGTTCTTTCTGTGTGGATTTATCTCGTGGGTGTTTTCTCCATCTCAGGCCTCCGAGTAGCACTGGACATGCAGAAGGAGATCACTGCCAGAAGAGAGCAGGTGGACTCTCTGCAGAGCAAAATCCAACATCTGGAGGAGACTGTGGAGAAGCTGCAGCAGGTGTAACTCCATGTACCACGTCTGTGTAGATCACTCACTGCCTTCTCTCCTGTCGAGTTTAACTTACATGCTTCGGCTTCTTAATTTTACCCAATTGATTTAACGTAACCATTAAAAATACTATAGTGTTTAGTTTTTTTATTTAATATTTACGCTTTATAAACGCTCTTTTATAACCTTTGAAATATAAATGCAATTTAAATATTTCTCCAGACATCAAGGTGAACAAAAATATCCCAAAACACAAACTCTGGCTGCAACTATCAAACAAAACAAAAAAAGGACACAACAGGCTTTTACGAGTTGTTCTATGAATATCTGGACAGAACACTTGGCCTCTAAGCTGTGACAGGTTAGCCATTCACACCGTAGGGATCTCAGGGTCTCTAATCTCTAGCAAAAAGTTAGAAGAGTGATCATGATAATTCAACGGTGACCACTTAAGCCAGTTCCAGTGCTTTCAAGTGGATCAACTATTTGAAATAAGCCTTTTGAGTTCATTTGTTGTGGATAAAAACCAATGAATGACCCTTTAACAACTAGTGCTCCATTTTGTCTGTTCTCATTGTTCAGGAGAAGCGTCACCAGAGCCTGGAGAACCAGCGTCAGCTCGGGCAGCTCGCCTTCGTCAGGGAAGAGAAGAAGCTGCTTTCCAGGGAACTGGAGGCCCTTGGGTCCAAAGACCAACAATTAAGGGAGCGGATCGGCAAGCTGGAGGCCATCCTTCACAAGGTGGCGCTCATAATTTTTAATTTAACAAGATAAGGCTTTGAGAGAAAGCTGACGAAGGATGCTGACTTGTTTCACGTGAAAACAGTAAAAACCTATTTATACAAAAGTTTCCCGAAACCTTTCAACATTGAATAATAAGAATTTCTACCAAAATATATTTTGTTTTCAAAACTAAAAACCCCATCATTCCTGGTTCACATCCATTTGCAGTTCTTTTTCCAGTTGTCTGTCTTCTGCCCGCTGTCTGATAGGAAAATAAAAGCCCTAAAAAATGATGTTTTAAAAAAGTATATGGTTTGGATATATCTCAAAAGAAGAAAGAGAGGGTTTAATGATCAGCAACTGTCTCAAAACATAAACACCTTCTCAATAACTTTTTCAAGTTTTACTATTATTTCACCTCATAAGGGTTGACATCAATTTACTTTAAACAGCTAGTAGCTTCATCTGGAACAAAGCAAACATTTGAGTTTATGTCTTAGGATCAAATAAGAATCTAATCAGACCCTGTCCTGTGTCTCTCTGTCTCCGTCACTGTTATTGCTCCAAATACTCTTCTATCTTCAAGATGTCGGAGAGCTTCGCAGACTGTCAAGATTTCATCCAGCGGCAGGAGCAGCAGTTTTATCGGCTGAAACTCGGACATGCCCTCGACCTGAAGGTAGAGCTGATTACATACAAAGAAGCCTTTAGTCTTAAGAAATAGGACTTGTCAACCCTATGTACAGTATGTCAAATATACTCTCACATGGTTAATAGTAATGTGTAACAATTTTTTTGATTTTCTGTAGGAACTCCAAGGTCAAAATCTGCACAGCACTCTGAGTCCAACTCCACCAGACCTGGATTCCCCGAATCCATCAGAACTCCGCGCTCCACCCTCGTCCCAGCACGCCTCCAACGCTCAGATCAAGGTGCAGTCAGAAACTCCATGTATTCTGCTCATCTCCCACAGCTCCAGCCCATCAAGTGCATGTGTGAATTATTGTTTATTTGGCAGCTCAGACACAAGCTCAGCACATCTGCTCGGCCTTTAAATCAAAAACACACACACACACACACACACACACACACACACACACACACACACACACACACACACACACACACACACACACACACACACACACACACACACACACACAGTATTGCATTCCTGGGGTAAGGAGATAAACTAGAGTATAAATCATTTCATTGCGCAAGTGAAATATTTTTGGCAGTTTTTTCTTTGTGTGTCATTGTCCTGCATTCCCTGTTTTCTCTGTTTAAGTGCATGCTAATCAGACCAACTATTAATAATGTTAATTTCACCACTGCGCTGCACTGACATCGTCTTTCTCTAGGCGAGCCCCGCCCGGCAGCTCAGGTCTCTCGTCAAAGAGCTGCGAGGAGTGATTTCGGAGAACCACAGACCACACACCGATAACAGCCCCACTGGCAAGAGCTTCCACAGGAGGAGGTCTGCACCGGAGAGAGAGCACAGGACCACATTGTACGTCTGGCTCTGTTCCTACACACTGCGAGGATTAACTTTGTTCTTAGGCCAGCTTAGATCACATCTGAAAATCATGTGAAGCTACTAAGTGGGCAGGAAGTCACTGGAGTGGAGGAGAAGGGATGATGCACATGAGTGGACACGGCACCGTGTTGCACTGTACTGTAACGTACCATTCAAAACAACAGACGTCATAGAGTTTAAAAACTACGTATCTGACGTTGTCTGTTATCGACTCGTGGAATGTGATAACGTCGTAGATGTCTTTTTAAAATTTTTTATTTGTCCTTTCACTTGCAGCAGTACTGACGAGGCTGAAGAGGTAAAAGCCAACTCCAGGTTAAGAAGAGAAACCTGCAGCAGGTAGGGAGAAACCTAAACAGCTCGAGTGACCTTTCAACCTCTCATGCAACATGCAAGGCGCCCCAAAGTGCCGCCGACTGTGCAATGTAAAGTGATGTGCGTCTGTTTGTGTTTGCACTGTGCACAGAGAGCCACACTTCCTGCCCAAAGCTGAGCTGAATGGAAAGATGATCAACAAGGATTCCTTCAGGGGGAGTGAGTTCTCATTACCTGTTTGTCAATCCACTGTGGATTTTTGCATATGTCAACGTTTGATTCTCCAAAATAGAGATAATGGCTCATCCAGGCCACCTTGTATCGAGTCCAGCGACTGCAGTGAGGTTCAGATCCCCGCAACAGCTCCTCTCGCTGGGCCGCAGGTCACCCGTCCACTCCCTCCTGACCTCTGACCCACACAGCTGACATTGACACAACAGAACCGAGGCTGGCTCCTCGTTCCGGTAAGTTGTTGATATTTAACTGAAGTTTATCACATCACCATGACCAGGACATCTCAGGGTTATTCAAGTAAACTATTAGATGACTTTTACTTCGATTATATAAGAAATAAAACATTTTCCATGGACCATAATGAGAAGAGAAGTTCAATATTTAAAAAGAGCCACCTTCTTGCTTAGACTGAGACATTCATTTTTCTCCTCATATTACTGCATCAGATAAAACAGACAGATTAACTTTCCATTCAGCTGTAGCACTGCAACAAATGTCCTAACAGAGTGTGAGGAGGATGTAATGACACAACTGTCGCCGCAGTTTTTGTTTATGTCATTCATCAGATCACAGATAGTTTACATAAAACTGTCTAAATGATTTTGATTGATCTCTTTAATGCCTTCACGTTTTTTGTCTTGCAGAACATTTTTAAAAGCGCACCAGATGAAGATGAAAGTCAAAAGAACATTTTATAAAAATCCCCAATCAAGTGATTTTTCTTTTATTTATTGTTTTCATAAAGTGTTTTTTTACAATAAAAAGTGTTTGCTGATTATTTCCAACCAGGAATCTATATTCTCTATAGTCTTGATATATAAACGGTTATTTGCACAGTTGCTTCTCATCAGAAACCAGAGAAACTGAACTGTGTTAGTAAAGAAATTAATCTGATTCTGACACAGCACATCAAGCATGATGCAGGTGTCTGTAGGTCTCAGACAATCTTCACTTCCACAGAACAGAAAACCTAAAAAGGCTTTGAAAAGTCTTAATGGGTCAATTTATTTACAAAGGTCTTGCACATTTTGTTGTGCAGTAAAGCGGTTAAATATTTGTCTGATTACAGGTTTTTTGGAGACAAAGTGTGTCTATAAACTTAAAGAGATGATTGTCGTGACAGTAAATTGTGCTGCAGGGGACTGTGTGGAGTTTTAGTGCTTATAGACCTGTAGCAAACACTGAGCAGGATGCTCATCACTTCACAACGAGCAACTGCCAAGTGTTTGTCTTGAATTCATTTTTTTTAATCCATCGATACATCAATTTTCAGCTATTTATCTGTTTTTATCTATATCTATTTGTTTTTAACGATTACCTGAAGTCAAAAGAATTGTGACGTAAATATTAATGAATTGATTATGAAGTAGTCGTAGATTACATGTGGTGAATACTGAAGAAACCCTGATGAAACCTATAAAATACAAATATTTGGCACTGATGGACAGTAAAACCTGAAATGATTCAGAAACTACTGCGATAAAACTGAATGTACCTTAGACTTCTCCCTTTTATCACCTCCGTGTGTCATTGTGGTTTAAAAAAAAAGAAAAAAAGTCCTGTATTCAAAAGCCGGATGCATACAGCGTTTACATATTTCCTGTGTTCAGTTCCTGTGCACGCACACAGCTGAATATAGCGTAAAGGCCTTTTCCCTTTTCAGTCTTTATCTGTTGTGTTACATAACTCCTGACATACACACATCTTAGGGTTACATACTTTGCATCTGTTTGACCTCATATTACATTACATGTTACATTACATGACGCTTTTATCCAAAGTGACTTACAGTTAGTGTATTCAACATCTATGAGGGGCCATTTAGGGGTTCAGTATATTGCCCAAGGACACTTCGGCATGCACATGGGGAAGACCTATTGACGCCATCACGGCTGCTCTCCACGTTTCAAAGAAAGCAGAGGGATATGAATGTTTGTGGTAGGTCCTCATGTCATCACTTGTTTCGATTTTTAACTTATCTTTTGGGATTCAGACTCAGGCTCTTCTCGGTACGAGCTGGATCTTTAATCAGCAGCCATAGAATGTGTTATTTTCCTATCTTCATAAGTTGTGCAACTGACAGAGGCAACTGGACGTGCTCGTGTTTCACTTCTTAAGTTCTAACTGACATGATGGGAGGATCCAGGTATTTAACCTGTGTTATTTTCTTACTTTGTGTTGGTTTTAGTTTTGTAATCTTTACTCTTTTTTACATAATGTGTCTCAAGAGCTTTTAAAACTGTTTCTTTATTTATGGCCTTGACAAGAGAACTGCTGGAATTCTTAGCTTAAAAAGTTGGTGATGAAGGAAGTTGAAGACCCCTGTGAAAACGCTGATCTCTTCAACCTGGAAGACAAACACAAGTCATTTAATCATTATGACATAATGTTAGTTCATGTCAAAGGCAGCACAAACAGTGGTATTTAAAAATAGGGAAGTAGCTCCTACTGGAGAAATGAACCATTAGCTGAAAGGTTTGGTGGCTGCTTTCATGCCCTTGTGGTTGTTCAGTTGATTCACTTTGACCTTTTGGCCTTTTTCGTTACCTTTTCCATTCATCTGACGTGTGTAAGGGTTTCTGGGACCCTGATTTAGAACATCAGGGTCGCTGTAAGAGGACACATTACAGATGTGAATTCATTTGTTTGTTTTTCATTTCTAATTAAATAATGGATCACATTAATTTAGATTCTATTTATATTTCCAATATACTTGCATTTTATTGGCTGTTGCTCCTTGTTTTGCCTTGATCACGTCCTTGTTTCTCGGCGCTGCACAGTTTTCCTCTTCTTCCTCTTCTGCATGGTCTGCAGTAGGCGTAGGAAGTGAAGAGGCGCTGATTACGCACATGTCTGGGTCCAGAACAGATACCACCTTCTCAAATAACTGGAGAGCAGAAACGAGGCCACATCAACTTGTTTTAATGAGAGCTAGACGTGTTCTGCTTTGTTCACTAACCTGTTTAACTCTTAACCTTTAATAATGCATGCTCTACAGCTGTCAGCTCCACTTACCTCCGGGATCATGTGGTCCCTATAATGGGGGTGCAGAACTAATGGATGCTGTTTGAGCTTCTCCTCCACAGCGTTCACGTATTCTCTGCGAATCTGCTTTTGGATCATCTGGCGTGAGAAGCAGGCGTGCTCTTTTGGGACACTCCGCTTAGATAAGACTGAAGGTCCGACCCTGAAGTCATCCAGGCTCACGTTTACTAAACAGCAACAACTGCTGACTGAGGTAATCTTGTTTGTTGAGACTTTAAGATACTTGGTCTGCAGCCTCTCCTTGTACCTGCAGATTTACAGAAAAATAAGAGCCTCACTTGTCGTATACGGCAGCTGTTTGAAAAACAACTTTATGAACCAATATGGAAACAAGACAGGATGAGGATGAAGACAAACAAGGACGCCTCATAAGCAAACTGCAGTAGAAACGATGTATAATAAAGAAATATAGAATATAAAGAAATATGGCCTTGCCTCAGGAAAACTACCAGACACAAAACAGTTGACAGTGTGATAAAGTGTGTGATTGATGCTGAGCACCACAGTTATAGTCTGTTAGAATAATGTGTTTCAATCGGTCACTGTAATCCACAATATAAACTATGCATCAATAATTACAATTACAGAAACTCAGTTCATTGACAATTAACAGTTACCCTTTGCACTCTGAGTTCAGGGTGTGTATATAAACTGACAGATGCCCAGTCTGTTAAAGGTCAAAACTTGAGTTGCAGGAATGTGACCTAAATAAGAGTACAAATTTTTTTTAAAGTTTACAGGCTGACATTCAAGGTCACAAAAATAGCAATCTGTCCTAATTTTAAATTCAAAAGGTTTTTAAATGTTGAAGTGGGAGTAGCTGAACTTCTTTCTCTTTCAATTTCAGTGCGAGCAGACTTTCAGTGCACTTTTTTCACATGTGAGCAGTTGGAAATGCAGCTTAGTTTCACGCACAGCTGCCTGAGTCGACTTTTTATTTCTGCCTTGCATGTTTTGCCCGTTGGACACGCATCGGTCACGGCTTCCTGTCTCTTCTGACAAGAAGAAAAGATGATTTATATTCTCCATCGAGGGCCTGATCATAATCCAGGCTACTGCTGTGTGTCCATGGATTTATTGCTCCATGACCTTTTTATATCTTTATATACATCTGAACATTATAGTCCATCGGGATGTAATGATAAAATTATATAAAATGTTATTTCCTGGTTGAGAATGTTAATCCAATTTGCCCCATCCTATTTCAGCCATCTACATTTGTGTTGATAATGCTTCTGGCTTGATAGAGCTGAAACAACTAGCTGATTAATACAAAATAAACAGCAACTATTAAAAACATTGATTTAATATTTTACCAAGAAAATATTTATAAACATACCCATATATAAAATGAGATTTCCTGCTTTTTGGACATATAAAAAAGTATATTGTGGGTATTTGACGAACAAAAAAAGTATTAAAAAATGTCATGTTAAGTTCTGCAAACTTGTGATTTTACAATTTTTGGAGGTTAATAGACTAAATCAATAATCACCAGATTAATCAATAACAATGACAATAATCATAAGTTGCAACCCTATTTATTATATTTTATTATTTCTCAAAGTTTTATATAACGTAACATCCACTATTTCATTTGTTCTCTTGTATATGGGATGAGTTCAAAAATAATTACAATACACCTGTAGTATTCCAGTCTGTCTTGCTAAGCAACAGACTGATTAGAGTTTCTATATTCTGGTCTGATCTCAGTATTCAGAACTAAACTGGAGCGGGTCCAGTTTCCTCATCCTCTCTTGACACATCAGCCTGTTGACATGAACATACATAGGTCTAAATGAAGCAGTGACCTTTTCAAATGGCAGACTGTATATACCTACAGTATATGTGTCTGTTACATGTGTTTGTCTATTTCTGCCTCTTCTTTACCGTCCTCTGGAGAATCTCTCTCCCTCCATTTCTCTGTTCTTAGATTGGTTCGGGTCTGTCGTGTTTTGGGGGAATGCGAGAGCCAGGTCGAGGTCAAAGAGTTTTCACTCCCTACACAACATAGATATGAGAAAAGAGTCCCCACACTGAATTGCATCTTATTGGTTTGAATGTAATTCTAACAGGTCCGGGACGTCAGACTCACACATCTGAACACACTGTGCCTGCCTCCTCCACAAAAGCCTTGAAGAGGCCCAGAGTTTGTTTCTTATCTCCTGGGATGTTACCTCTCACACACACACACACACACACACACACACACACACACACACACACACACACACACACACACACACACACACACACACACACACACACACACACACACACACACACACACACACACATTTGCTTTTCACACACACACACCACCTCTTCACCAAATCTGCTTAAAAGAGAACGCCAGCCAGTGTTTTCTTTGTCTTTCACATCTTCACATGTCCGCAAGGTACTTGTATCTTTTACTTGATTAAAGTAAACAGTACCAATGTGTAAAAATACCTGCCCAGAAAAGTCACTCTACTAAACAGAATGTATCAGCAGCCTCCTTCAGACTGTTGTTGTATTGTACAGTAATCTGGATTGTTTAGTGTGAAGTACACAATGTTAAGATGTTTGTGTGTAAGAAGGTTTTATATGTAATAAAAAATCTGTAAAGTAAAGTAGCCTTTAGTATCTTAAAAAATGTACTTAAGTACAGAAGACAAACTAGTTACTTTCCCCTAATGATACATTACTCTGACAAATACTATACTTTCTTTTTTAATGAGTACTTTTAGTTCTCATTGTACTAGTGCTACTTCACATTTAACTCACCTTTAACTTTTACTTGTAATGGTATCTTTACATTGTTGTAGCATATTTATACTTCTAGTTCTTCAAAATACTTGTGATATATATATATTATTATAAGTGTCAATGTGTCCCGTCATAATAAGCCCCCAGAGAAACGTGAACTTACCAAGGGAAAAGAGGCCGCGTGTTTTTTATCTCCATGGCTCCTTATTATTTATTTTGAAAAAAAATCTTCTCTTAGCAGATAAAGTCCCTTTCGTAAGTTAGATCGACTTCCTGTGTAGTTTGTTGCTTGGTAACTATGGCAACAGTGGCGGAACAATGTGTGACTGCTGTTGCATGAGAAAAGAGGAGGAGGTTGTTTTACTTTAAGTTTAAGTCATAAACGGTACAAGTATCAGCGAAGGGAAGTACAGGCAAACATTTAATCAAGTACTGAAGCCTACACCTCAGTAAAACTTTGAGGTACTTGTCTGTGTGTCGGCAGTGTGTGATTGATGTGTGATAGAGAAATGACATGAATGTGTGAGTGCTTGGGTGACTGGCAAAAACTGTAATGTAAAGCACTATGAATCAAAACTAGAATAGTGCTCCATAAATACTGATCAGCAATACTTCATGTGCTCAACTCCGGAGTTCCTCAGGGTTGCGTTTTCAGCCCCCTCCTGTTCACGCTGTCCCGTCATGTCTGCATTCTCAAACTCTATTGTGAAGTTTAACAGGAATGATTTAATCAGTGCACTGTGTTTAGTTACGCAAACGCAGTACTGAGGGGGTGCATTGTAATCAGTGGAAAACCACTGTACTACTCTCACTACCTGTTGTTAAAACTAGCTCCACTGTGAGCAGCTACAACCGTAAAATGCTATTAACACACTCATGCATCTATTTTAACAATCATAGTTATTATATAATATATAATAACACTGAATATCAGTCCAATTTCTTTCACTGTAGACACTTGAAGTACTCTCTGCTGATGATACTATTTACCTTTACTTGTTTTTGAATGATGAAGTGGGAATAGCTGAACTTCTTTCTCTTTCAATTTCAGTGTATTTTTACATCACAGTAAAGCACCTGAGTACTTTTTCCACCAAGCAATAACAGAGCTTGTTAAAGGAACACACATCAACCTAGAATAGATTTTCCATTTTGCAATGGGGTTATTCCACTAGATGCTGGGTATGTGTGCACTTAATATGGATTTAATACACCCACAGTCAACAAACTGTGTAGTGTTAAGTGTTGATATTTGTTTACCTATTGGTCCATTTATAGTGTTTAATGCGTTGATTTGGACGACACTTACTGTGTTATATCAACACAATCACCTGTACTAGTTAGTCAGGTCTTTCTCTTATCGTACAGTTTAAGTTTCACACGCCAGTAGCACATTTATCAAAGTTAGAGTCATGAAGATAAAACCTGAGGGGGTTTGTCTTTATGTGAGGAGCCCACTAAGTACTGAGCACTAGAGGGCTCCCCATGTTAGAACATTAGTCCGATTAGTATCCTGAACCAAGTCCAGTGCAACTATCACTTGTGTCATTGGTAACATGAATACTTTTTTTTTCTCAATATACTATTTCAATACTAATGATTTTCAGTGGTGGAAAATGAATTCAGCTGCTTTACATAAGTGAACATATCGCATTATAAAGGAGTAAGTATACTTCCATTAATATGAAAGTAGCAAATAACCTGAAAGTGTCAAAAGTACTGTGCTCATGTAGGAAAATAGATATTTAAATATATACATATTATTGTAAATATTATTCACTTTGTGAGCAGCATATTAATGTTGAAGCTCTCTGAGGTATAGAGTTAATATTGATGCTTTATTTATTTCTCTGTACTTGAGGCTAAAACAAAGCATGATGTTGAAGCTGATGATTATATGTTTAGTAAACTTTTTATCTGCAATGTCAGTAGAAACTAAAACTGTCAAAACGTAGTGAAGTAGTTGCCTAGAATCAAGTACATAAAGTGATACTCAAGTCAAATACAAGCACCACAGGTTTGTAGTAGTCAGGTGAAAGTACTTATTGACTCTTACACTAATGTACCATTACCAAAACATGCTGAGTTATCTGCGTCAGTTTTAATCGTACTGTGTGTAGTGTACCAAAACTGCTCTTTACTTTATCAGTAGTTTCCTAAGATATGATTTCATTTCTGTTTACAGTTTCCTTAATGATGACTGGTGTTACACAGAAAAGTGATTCCTGTTGGCTGGCATTAATCCCATGTAGTTCCCTTCGGGGCAGATGAATTAGCTAATTAGTCCGAGTTCAGGTCCCTGGAGTGTTCTGCTGTACAAACAACAGGGGGAAACACTGCTGGGACAGAGAGACTTCTGTTTCCTTCTCTTTCAACGCTGATGATCCCTATTTATAGCCACAAACTAACTTAGTAAACACTTTCAGTGGAGTCGGTGAACTGGCTAATGTGCCGTTTCAGTTTTTTTGTCAGCGACACAGCCTCAGCCTGAATGCAGCACTGAAGCGGTGACATATGAATGAACATTTGAGATTTGCAGCCACCGTAGACACCATCAATGCAGGGTTTACTCAGTGTTCAATTCTGCATGATGCTTAACACTCTGGAGTGGATTTTGGTTCACCTTTGCATGCATTCATTTCTGTCTGAGTTGAGTTTAGCAGCTTGTAAACTGTCCTCACCTCATATACATGGAATCCTTTAGTCAACAAAACTGAGCTAGAAGTCAAACTTATAAGAAATGTAACTGTAATGCAGTTTGTTTACATGTAAAGTGATTGTTTTTGGGCCTTTTTATGTTCAGCATTGTTTATCACTATAAATATTAATAATGCAAACTTTCTTTTAACAAAATACTATAAATTTTAAATTGGCTGGAAGCCCTCAACTGTTTTTCTCGACTGTTCTTTACACCATATACAAATAAAGTTGTTAAAAGTACAAAGTACACATGTTGAATTCCTACTGAAACAAGTTATTTATTATAATATTATATATTATTATTTATTGTATCACAAAGCAACAATAAAACACAGCATTTAAAAGAAGGGTCCTGGTGTTTCAATGGCAGCAACTAGAGCCTCCAGTCAGATGTGGAGCTCATGGAGACTGAATGGATTTGATGTGTCTCCAGCGTTGTCTCCATTGTCGTCTCCCTGCCTATAGATTCCTCATGCTGTCACAGGACAGCTCTAAGCAACAACATGTTGATCTATGATTGGATAATGCGGCCATGACCATATATTACGTCAGTAATACTCCACTTCTCTAAGGAATTTCCAACTTTAGATGGAGCGTCGCTCATGTGACGGAGCAGCTTTCTCCGTCAGGCGGGTGGTCTACTTCTCCTTGTCTGCTGATGACTTCAGCATGTGTCAAAGCAAGCACCCATTTTGAGTTGTTGACATGGGAACCTTTCAGTTAGTCCGTCTTCACTCTGAAACGGCCGGCATGCGCCTGCAAAGAGGAGCTTTGTAAGAGGAATGACTGGCGAAGCTTTTTTTCTCTGAGGGTAAAATGCATGAATCTAATACTGATTATTTCCATGATGATTTTTTTACCTTTTACATTAAATACACATGCGAGGCCTTAATATTTGGTATCCTTGGGCCAATAAATGCAAACGTGTCCTGCCTGGATAATGCAAACACACACAGTGGTCAAGTTTTAAACAAGGCTGCCTCTTTAGCTCCTGAACTGAACTTTTATTCTTTTTGGAACTCTAGATTAGTTGATGAAAAACTGTTTTTTTCTGGCATTACACATCTTATTGATGCAGTGAGGAATCAGTCCAGTGACTTTGTGTACTCTTGAGTTTTAAATACCGTACCTTTCTTTCCTCTTCAGGAGGATTTCCTTCGCGTGCGTCCTGACATATAAACATTGAAATACGACACCTCTATAACTGCTCATTGTCTACAAACAGCTCTCTAAATGGTTGCACGCCGATGGCCTGACCTGGGAAAGCTCAGCCCCTTTAGAAAAAAAATGTGAGAGTAAACATAAGGAGGTGGACAATTATATCTACAGCTGACACGTGCAGATTTCAGGTATTGTCCTGAGCCCTGATATCACTAATGTGATCAGTGCAATGGCAGTGAACTGATCAAATTTGAAAATCCCACTTTGAAAGCAAATCCAAAATGATGCTTATTGTGATCATTTGGATATTTATCTTAGAACCCTTTCCATTCATCTCTGCCAGGGAGCATAACAGTAAAAGGAAGCCCCTTTTCATTATTTGTTTGATGACATGCTTCTGTGTATTTGTGTATTTATCCCACACTTACACAATTAAATAAAAAACAAAGCGACCGGGCAGCCTTAATTTTCCTCCAGAGACTTTCTACTTCTCATCGACAGGATAAATACAATTGGGGGAAACTTGTGTGTTGCACAGGAAATATTTTTGTTTATGGTAAAATCTGAGGGTTTGGCAGCATGCTGGCTTTTCAGAGAAACGGAGTTTACTGCCATTTTTAACCGTCTTTTACAGCCTCGAGGATGTTGAGCCTCAGAAGAAAACAATACAGCGGAGGGGATGTGCTAATTTCCAAACACACTTTCTGCACAGAATGCAATACCGGGGGGGCAGGAGAAGTTTCCACACGTCTTGAGTGGCCTTCGCTCAAGGTCCCGTCAACTTTATTGTGAAATGACCTTCGATCACCGTTACAAACATTCACTGCACGACCCATATCTTAATATTCTAAATATAAAACTGGCACAGATTATTCAAGTTATCACCTTCAATAGAAACGAGGCGAATTTGACATAAAATGTCATCTATCTTATGAACAGTCAATATGTTTTTGTGCTGTCTCTCACCTCTGACTATGCAAATTGACTCCTTGTGTGACTGTTGCAGTTCAGGTAAAAGAAGTATAACTAGAAATACACAATGACACTCTGCAAAGACCACAGAAAACACATTGACTACTTCCTCATTTTTATTTGGATCTGCACCAAATTGCAAACACAAATATTAGTTCTACAAATATCCCAGGTTTTTTTTTTCATCATGATCCATGAATTATTCTCTGAGGAATCAAGGAAATTGTTGAAAAACGCCTTATCTCGCAATATCAAAGAAAGAGAAAGAAATCGACCTACTGATCTGGATCCATACCAAAATTGTATTGCTTCTTCCTTGGGTCATGCCCCACCCCTCCACAAACGTTTATGGAAATCGGTTGGGTAGTTTTTGCAAAAACCTACTGACAAACAAACAAAAGCATACAAAACACGCCTATGTATAGGTATATATGTATATAGGGCAACTGACCATCACAAGTTCTGCGAGCCCAAGCTGTCTTCTATAAATTTGTTATTTATTCTCAGCCACAAATGGTTTCAGTCTTTGCAATGATTCAAATCAGAGAAAAGCCTCAACTTCTCACATTTGAGAACATGAGGTCAGAAAATATTTGCTTCAACGACAAAAATTGCTGGCGGTTAGTTCTCTGTCAGTCAAGAGACTAATGGACTTTTTTTTAACATTCTACATGATTCATTTGCAGCCATCACACCTGGTTTTAAGACGTTCCAATTCAGGCTTCTTGTTAATTTTTGTCTTAAGTAATTTGTCACCTTCTCATTTCTCAGCACAACTAAAGTACAACGATAAATCATTTATGTAATTCATTTACTGTGATGAGTGCGTCTTGCAACTTCACTTTTCCCTTCACGACTTATTGAGCGAAGATAAGTTGTGG
Organism: Hippoglossus stenolepis; assembly: GCF_022539355.2. Taxonomy (NCBI): domain Eukaryota; kingdom Metazoa; phylum Chordata; class Actinopteri; order Pleuronectiformes; family Pleuronectidae; genus Hippoglossus; species Hippoglossus stenolepis. Next base: position 22,868,642 of record NC_061491.1, read on the forward strand.
GTCGGCTTTGTCCGACTGGGCCTAATACACAATGCATACATTGTTGCATAACTCTCTCCGACAACAGGGCTAATCAAAGTCCCTGTGAAAAATTGAAATCACAATCAGCACTTTGCACGCCTTCAAAATATGTTGTCATGGAGATCGCCGAGATTCTTCTGGAACTGTAATGGGCTGTGACAGCGGAGCCTCCTTGAATTCTTAAATTCACACTTCGCCATGCGGGAACAATGAGCCGCTGTGTCTTGTTACAAACACATTAGTTGAATGGTGGGAAATGAACCACACCTAGTTGGACAGAGGATTTCTAGGGTCACTCCATCACTTAACCATCGCTAAGTAAATAAACTACCGTCTGACCATGAGAAAATATAATGTATGTATACAATGACAATGAAACATCCTGATTGGTCCTTAATGACCAGAATATAAGGTTTAAGTTACAGTACAGTTAAAGTAACAGGGAACTACTTACGCAAAAATGCAAAATACTCCAATATAAGTAAAAGTCCTACATGCAAAACTTCTAAATGTAAGTCCAATATTAGCCAAAGAAAACTAATATGTAATCAGGAGCTGTGGAGAATGTGATGTGAATATGGAATTTATGTATTTTTAATTAACTTGTGGAACCTCACAGCCTCCCCATGGCTACACACTGCTCTGATGGTTTTACCTGCTGCACTTTCAGTTTACTTTAGACAACGTATGTAATGATTCATTCAGTCTGTCTGTTTCCACTGCACTTTGTTACCTCCGACGTGAGGTTGTGTTTTCATAGCTATCTGTCTGTCAGCAGTAGGCCTATTACTCAAACACTAATGATATCTGTGAAGGTTTGTGGAGGGGGATTCTTTTTTTCACTATCTTTCACATGGTTAGGTTGTATTAGTACTGTGTTGTATTAAGTACTAGAAAGTGGAAGTTGGCTACTAAGACTTCAAAGTTCACAGTACTGGAGTATATGTATTTAGTTACTTTCCAGACTGTGATATGGTTGAAGTACAGGACATTGGATCCCATCTCTTTCTCACATTACCTAACATTTATTTTGTGTGCTGCAACACAGCGAGTTCTTTCGGTCCCTGCGATCCGCTCCAAGGAGAGCGAGGAATGAATTAATCCAGAAATAAATTCACTGTAGTGTACTCCTCCCATAGTACTTAATGGCTCAGTTTGCATTAATCACCTCCAGTGAAAAGGTCTGCCACTCCTCGTAGATCTCCAGTCCCACAGCTACAACTGTATATCAGTCTCTGGCCTCACAAAGACTGTCTCAGCCTCGAAAATACCATGACTCAATGTCCAGTACCAGGCTCCACCGTCATTACAGCCCTGCGGGGTGGAGGACACCACTTACCGTGTCAAGCAGTATTTACAGAAAGTGTTAATGTTGTTTCTGTTGTGTTGATATAAGGAGGGATCTGCACAACGGGAGGACAGATGACGGAATGCGACTGCTTTTTTTTTTATCTTACATATAGTAGGTCGCTGCTGAAAAGTGAAAATACTGCTGCTCCAAAAGTTTATTCTCAAGAAACGCTGCCTTGATCTTTGCTTGATTACTATGCATTTTGAAGATTGCCTGGTTTAAACACAGGGTTTGAAAACCTTCCTGCTACAGGGCTGGTATGATTTTCCCAACCATAAAAAGCTGCAGCATATAAAGCTGATGCAGATCATGGTGTAAGGTCAAGTGTAGTTAAAATATTCACTTAATGCTGGATAAATACTACAAGATGTGATTAAATACAAGAGTGGCCCCTTGAGAAGATTCTTCTGGTCTTCTAACGTATAGAATTAGGCTATATAATATAATTTTAGAGTTTTAAACCCTAGATGTTTCCCAATCCGTAGCCAAAGATGTTTCTGAAGTTAAAGTTAAAGGTTATGAATTAGATTCTTTGGGACTAGATTTCACCAGAGTCTCTTTGTCGGCCACACCTCACCTCGGCCCCTTTGTGTTTACAGCTCATTGTCAAGTGTGCAGCACATTCTCAGGAATAGACTGTTTAAAGATACATGATATCACAGCTGCTCAAAAGTGAAGCCAAATCATTCTGATCACCCCCCGATGGCTGGCTGCAGTACATGTCATTAATCCTGCCTCCTCCATGTTAGTTTATGAGACATGCCCCAATCTAAAAGTGTTAAATACGTTTTTCTCAAAGATGGTGTCTGTCATTGTAGGTAGCTCTTATGAAACTAGTGTTTGTTCAAGTGTTAAGTTCTCTGGTTTTGCTTTAATTAGTTATTTGACGCATAAAAAATTAGGTGAAATGATTGACAGCTGAGACTGACTCACGATTGGTGGAGTGTATGTATGGGCGGGACTTCGATACAACAGCTCCAAACCACAATCACTACTGCTCAGACCTCGGCTCCAAATGACCCCAAAAGCGCAAGATGGCCGCACCCGTGTCTGGGACATCTTTGTACAGCTGGAGGAGGTGGAGACTTGTTGTCCATCTCTGTTCTCAGTTGACCTGAAGGACAGATTGCAGCTTAACCTTGCATTTATGCTGTCTGCAGCCCATGGATTGGATGTACATGAAGTGTTGCCATGATGAGAATTAGTGTGTCATGTTTACATCGCTGCTGATTGGAGCTGGAGTCGTCTTGCTTTATAAACGTGGGGAGGGCCAACAGGGTTCACAGGGAGGGGCTCACATGCACTAACCTAAACATGACCTCAAACCGCCTACAACAACACACGGAAAACCTTTGATTACCACAGGCAGAGTTCACAGTATGAGTCAGTGTCTGCACCACTGTGTGATATACGGTATCTTATTTAGCAGGTGAACTGTGTTTACATGAGGCGTCGGCAGAATTTAGAGTAAAAGTGTTACTTACTACTCACTTCATTTGAGGCCATGTCAGCCATCAAACTACTCTGTGTTAAGTGGAGAACAACTTCCTGTGAGGAATGGGAGGAATAATGTGAGGCTGCAGACTTCAGATTGCTCCTGAACACAACGTGAGGTAAAGCCCACATGATTGAGCACATAACACATTATGCACATTTCATGAATAACTCCAGAAATCCGACATCAATAGAATACTCTCTTCCCCAGACTCTTGAATAGCAGGCATTTGTGTCCCGATAAATATATTTGCCACATTTTCACTTTAGACATGTCTGCAACGTGCAAGCCAAATGCTTTTGATGCTTTTTTTGAGGAGGAGGAGGAGGGGAGTTGGGGCAAACTGTGTCAGAACACAACGAATGATTTGTAGGGGTGGGGGGGGACAGACACTAGTTTGAAGAACTTGTCCAAAATTATTTCCTCTGTGGATAATAGCCTTCTTGTTGGGGTTTGAATGAATGATTGCCTTATGATCAACATGAACTTCTTTTGTGCTATCACGTAGAGATGGACCCGATCTGTGCTCAGCTTTTTGTGGGCCTTCAAAGCTCGGTGTCTTCAGCGTCCCCCAAAAAAAAAAAAACATCAGTGTCGCTCTGCTGACCAAACATAAAACGGGACCATTACAAAGGTTGAACTGTTTTACCCCACTTCGCCCTCCCACCCTTTCTTTTGGCAGAAACAATGTTGCTGCATTACTCGACTGTTATCCTTCCCCCCCGATGATTTTCTGTAGCATTTTTTACTTCTCTTGTTTGAACAGATGCCGCCCCCCCTCCTGCAGCCCCCCATCCTCCGGGATTGCCATACGGCCGAGTACAATGAGGTAACACTCAATTACATTAATGTTAAGAGTCCAGCCCAGTCATTTCCTTCCACCGAGCAACATCAAACGACATGATGTATATCACTTCCAGACCAAAAACTGTCCTCTTTTGTCCGACTTTATTTGTGAATGGATTATGAAAGAGGCGGCTGAATGACCGCGCTCACCTTTCAGCCCCTCGACTGCGGCTCGTGCACCATTTGATAGCAGGAGGAATGGTGGCTTGTTAGACACCGCGCAAACCTCAAATGAACCCTCGGCCAATGAGAAGCAGATCGCTCGGGAAAGACGAGAGCTTTCCCAACACTGAATTAGATTAATTGCAGCAAAAAAGAGCTGGGTGAATCCGAGAATGACTGGTTGAGTGGGAGGGGACACAGATTTAACCTCTCGTCTCATTAGCTAACCTGCTATCGGACATGGCATCTCGGCCACTACAATAGCGGGTGCTCTCGAGATAAGCAGCTCATGTTGTCTGTAAATACGGACTGAGGTGGCTCAAGAATTCCCAGTGTCCTTCCTGCTTTAGCCTCGCACTGGTCAGTTGGAGTGCCACAGACTCCAGACGCCATCGACGTGTCCTGAAGAAATGTCACTCTGACCTTGTTTGACTTTTAAGCTTGATCACATTCCGTCATAATTGTGGCAACACACCCGTGAGCTTGTGAAGACTTCATGGTATTCACAGGTGTGGAACCTTTACACACATGCATCTCAGGTTCAAGGTAATTTCACAGTGGTCCTCAGGGCGTGTGTATTTTAAAAATGGCTTCCACAGCTACAAGCCCACTGGTGCAATGTCACACTTTGATGATACCACATTTACTTATTCCCATTTTAAAAAATCTGAATTGCACTTCATACTTTTTGAACAGGCCAAACTGAGCAGTTGCTTCGAATAAAAATCAATATCCACAGCTCTTGTCCAACCAGAGTGTGAGTGCTGCATGCCACACATCTCAGTTTTTTTGTGGCGCTGGAGAAAATTGATTTTCTATGTAGCAGCAAACTTAATGTCAGGGCTGTTTGCATGTCACACGGAGAATTTACACCATCTCCACTCCCATTACAGATGATAACATGTCTTTGCCTATGAGTAACTGCTTGCGCTGCTTGACATGCCAGCTGGTTATGAGACTAAGGAATCTCTGCACACGTTTCCAGGAAACCTCATGTATACTTTTATGATTCAGAAACAGACCATCAACTTTAGAAAAAAAGATTCAAAATATTTACCATTGACCAAGTAGTTACAGGTCTGGGTTCTGGAGCAAAATGCTATTAGACAACCTTTAACGGTTTTATTTTACCTCTCGATATATAACATGTGGTTTCACATGATGAGCACAAACTGGGTCAAACTGAGTGTTAACATGTAAATAAAAGGCATTTTATGTCTGCAGGGGTTGTAGCCTGTGTGTGTCTTTCCATGTCAAAAGAGAAACATTTGGTAGTGGACCACGACCGAGGTGGCAGCTGATGGTGGATCCTAATGGCGGCAGTGGACAATGACTGTGGACTATAGTGGCATCCGATCTTGATGGTGGATCATGATCTTGCTGGCTGCTGACCATGGACTATGATTGCAGCAGGACTGCTCGATACATAGTATTTCTCCTCAGACACTTGACCATTAATGACATTAATCCACCAATTCACTGACCTTCAGTTATACTTCAAAATGTTTACCCTAATCAATGCTGCTAAAACCTTTATCTTGATGTTCTCCTTTACACTTGACATCCATTGCACTTCTGTCCGTCCTGGGAGAGGGATCCCTCACATGTGGCTCTCTCTGAGGTTTCTACGTTCTTTTTTTTTCCCTGTTAAAAGGGTTTTTAAGTAGTTTTTCCTTACTCTTGTTGAGGGTTAAGGGCAGAGGATGTCACACCATGTTAAAGCCCTATGAGACAAATTGTGATTTGTGAATATGGGCTATACAAATAAAATTTGATTGATTGATTGATTGATTTGAAAATTGCCTGGAGGTCGTCCAACATTTGCAAACGGCTGTTAATGTAAATCCACTGAGGTGCTTTTCATTTCAGTGTAAATTCCGCTCTACTCATATAAATGTCTGTGTACAAGTCTGTTAGGTCCAACACTGTTTTTCACATCAATTCCATCAACAATAACACTGCCAGTAGTAACAGGGACTTTTTCTCCTCACGGGAAGCACCTAAGATGCTCTCATCGCTCATGATTCATGCATTGTCGATATTTAGTGGTGGTTTGAGTCACCGTGCCCCATAATGCAGACTGTAAATCATGCACATCTATTCTCCTCTTCCACTACACAGGCATGTGCGGTTTCAGTGGGCTCCAGCAGCAGTGGCTCCACATCCTCCTGCAGAACATCACGCCGCCTGGTTCCCCCTTTATAGGAGCCCCGCCCCGAAATCAGTCGATCACGTTCAGTATGGCACTCGCTCGCGTCACACCAATCAGAGCCAGAGGGACCGGTGGTCCGGGAGGGCGGCGGCCAATCAGAGCAGCCTCTGGTAGCACAAAGAGCCCACGTCAGCGGTGGACGGTGGTTTGAATGGCTCATTATTCATGTCTAGCTGGGCTTATTTAAGGAGCCGCGATGAGGCGAGATAGCGGGAGTCTTTATAAAACGTGGAGTTTTCTCCGATCGTATGCACATTTGAAGACGACGAACATCTGTTTCACACCAGTGTAAAATAGTTAAAAACACCATCCCAGTCAAGTCTGTGGCACCGTTATACACAAGATAAGCTCATAAACCCCTTGATAAACAGGCTCTGCAAACCCCTTCTACTGCTGTCAAAAATGACATTTATTCATTTCTTGTGTTCTTGCATGCATAAATTCCGTTATAGTTTATATTCTTTCATCTTAATTTAGGAGAAGGCTCCTTTGATGTCATAGAAGATGAGAAGACAAATTAAGTATATACCGTTCGCCAGGTGGATACAACCAACTTCTTGCATTTGGATGAGAGCAAGCTGCTGCTAAACTCTTAAACCCTGGTGGATTACAAACTTGTTTTAAAACTGAAAATATCAGTTGTTGTAGAAACAAATATTTAAATTAGAACGACGCCAAAACTGGTTGTCGTGCGTAAAAGCGCGCACACACTAAGGCACGGCACGATTAAGAAAGATAATTGTTTTAGTATATGAGTGTTTGCATAGAAGGTAGTGACTTCACTACCGTGTAAAGAAAACACCAAAACTGCCTCTTTTATTTTTTTTGTTCCTAGTTACACACACCCACCGCCCAGGCATCCGACCCTTTTTTTTTTGCCTGACTGTTCATTAAAGCGTAGAGGAAGGGGAGGAGGAGGACCATCACTTCTTCTTCTACGTCCCGACGCGCCGAGAGCCGCTGTTTCATTCCACCGCCGGTGCGAGCAGGACCAGCATCTCTTTCTGTCTCCTCGTAGATCTCTCTGGCCATTTTTTATTTCTTTTTAAACAGACCAAGTGTCCCTTTCTCTCCGGCATCCGGGAGACATAAGTTCCAAATCCCCCCCCCAGCTGCGGCTCAGGAAAAACGACGGCTCCCACGCGCCTCGCCTTCTCGCTGCCTTTTCGCTCATTCGATCTCATTTTCTGGGGACTTTCGTGAAGTTTTTTTTTAACCCGGAGAGGACAACCACCCCCCACCACCGCCCGGCATCATGACGCGGAGATCCTGTGCCATTTACGCCACCGGCATCGTGTGCGCTCACCTCCTGATCGTGGGGATCGCCCTGGTCGTGGCTCAAGTCTTCCAAACAATGATCCACAGCCGGTTAAAAAAGGTGAGTTGGACCCAATTTTGAGTGATAATTGTAACCGTGGACGCATTTCCGGTGTGATTTCTCTCTCCTTTTCACGCCTTTTTCCCATCGTCTGTCACACTTGAGGGGGTTTAAACGTGAAACCGTCTCCTCTGCAGTGGCCAGTCCGTGCTGCATTCAGCATCCCCACCGGCGGGGCGACGCGCAGGGTCACACCACCCTCCACTTCACTGACAGATCATTGTGTGTCTGTGTCTGTGTGTGTGTGTGTGTGTGTGTGTGTTTTCTTATTTTTATTTTATATCTGTTGTTACATTACTGGTGGTTTGTGTTCTGCTGCATTGTGCACTTCCAGCCTCGCGGGATGGAGCCGAAGAATCCCCCCCCCACACACCCCCCTCCCTCCCTCCCTCCCTCCTAATGGATCCGCATGATCCGAGGTTGAGCAGCGTGTAAGTCCCAGTCCGTGTAGTTGTGCAGCTTCGGTGGTTTTCGTGCTTCGAGCTTGCACAGAGACGGGTGATTAATCCGCATGTAAGATTTTAACGTTTGGCAAATGCGTAATATGCGCGTTGCTTTGTGTAGAAATGCACTCACACGGGGAAGAAAAGGACCGTAACCCCATTTAATGTTGTGTTTAATCTCCTTAAACCTGATGTGACAGGCGTCAATCAGCTTGTCGTTACATGGATGTGGAGAAAAGGGGGCAAAAGGCACGATGGGGTTTCCTCCTCCTGGCTGAGACCTGTGCGCATGACCCGGTGACACATTTCTGCAGATTGCGGGCTCGGTGCACACACTGTTTTGAGTAGTGTTGCCCGTAGTAGTAGTTGATATCTCCAGCCGGCAAGGACACGCTAGGTTGGGGGGGAGGGAGGGAGGTGTGCGGGGCTGGCTGGGTGGGATGGATGTGGGGGGGGAAGGGAGCTATAGGGCGAGTGGGGCTGGCGAATCGGTGGCGTGCCTGACTTCCAGTGGTAGTTGTGCACCGTGTGTCAGATGCCCACCTTTCTGTAAACCCGAGCATCCAACATGAATTGACCAGACCAAAAAAATGCATTCATGTGATTGGTGCATCATCTGTCTCTCATACGGGGTTTTAGAGGTATTGTTAATGGTTAAATAGCTGCGACTCAAATGCATGGCTCTTCAATATGCTGTCCTAACCCTGGCTCACTTGTGTGGAGTTGTAATACTTGCACTAAAAACATGCAAATTGCACAGAAACGACCACAACAGTCACTCTTTTTCACCCACACCTCCAGAGTGAGCTCAACATGCAGGGCGGTGATCATGTGACAGTTAGATTGATGTTATCATCGACTTTTTGCTCCCATCAAAATAAGGGCAAACGGCGGTATATCTGTGTAGAAACACCCACATTAGTGTATGAAGTGAATTATGTACATTTAAGTTATATCTATAGGAGTGCTGGGGTGGGGAGGTCTTGGCATTTGACACCCTATCCCACCCGGCTTTCCCACCCGGCTTTCGTACTGCTGCCGCCTGCCCCTTAAAATGCCTCACATTCCTCTTATTGCCATGAATGGTGGATGCTCTGTGAAACTCATGATCTGGACTTAAAAAATCTCCCGGCATCTCGCCCCCTCACAAAGTCGCTCTCCATCCCCGCCGCCCTAAGACGGAGATGAATAAAATACAGAAGCGGCTCAGCAGAAAAGCTTGTTGGGGACTATTTGTCCAAGTTGGAGACTCAAACAGCTGCCTTCTAACACCGCTTCCCCCTCCTGGAGATAAATTTGGATGGCATGCCAGCGGACCCAAATTAACAGAGTCAGTCAAAGTTCATCTACGGGGGACCTAATTCTGATGTGGCCGGCGATTTACCCAAAATGACAGCATAGCTAATCCTCTTTCGCCGCAGTCTGTCCATTGAATTAGACAGGAGTCGACATGCTGAACGGACTTCAGAAAATCCGTGGACTGAGGCTCTCTTTTTAAATAATGATGTAGCTGAGTTGTTCCAAGCTCCAGGACGCAGACTCTGTATTTCTTGCTGAGCAGGGTGTGGATCGAAACAATGCACAAGTCATGTGAGGAATTTGACAGACTCCTTGGCCTCAGGGCCCTGATTTTTTTTGTCTGGAAGCAAACTCCATGCCGCCTTGTTGTTGTTGTTGTTGTTGTTCAGCGTCGGCCTATTCCGAGCTGTTCAGCGCAAATTGAAAAGGAAAAAAAACACCCCGTCATGCCACTCCTCTCCGCCCTGTTCAGGAGAGGAGACTTTTCAAGGTATTAGGACTGTTTGGGCTAAAAGCTTCAAGAACAAGGTCATGTTTTAGCTCAAAATGTGACGTCCGCGCTCGGCTTAAACGCAAAATCTGCAATACAGGAGCCGGAATAGATGATAGATTTCCTTTTGCTTTTAATTAAGTTCCTCTATGGCAGCTTAAAACAGGATCTTGTCACACCACACCCAAGCTGTGCCTTAAGCTGTTTGGTTAAACCATGTGTCATATCACCATCATTGTTTGTTTTATCTCGGCCTTCCCACCAACGAATGGATAACGCAGCATTTTGGTCTCACGCACAAACCTCTCTCTGCTTTGTCCCTCACTTGTGTTTTTTTCTTTCTTAGGTGATAGAGCAAGGTTTCTGTTCAGGGAGATAAATGTTCCTCGTTTAACTTTGAAGGCCTTTTGAAAGACCTTTTACTCAAGGTTGGAAAACACAGTGATCCACGCAGGCGGCAGTCACACTACATTTGCCTTTAAGTTGCTGCAGGGTAAAGGTCAGATGAGCAACGCCTGTTTTTTTTTTTTTAGAAATGACAGTATTGACATTTTGTTTTGAAAAGTGGCCAAATGATTCAATCTTTTAGTTTAGCGTGACGTTTTCTACAAGTTCTGTCCTGCACCGACCGGATAGCACATGCTGCTTCTTCTTCAGCTCACAATTAAGAAGCAGAATTCTCAAGGCTCCAGGAGCATCTCACAGCTTTAATTCTTCCAAGTTCTGCTTGTTCTTTTTTTCAGTTTGTCTTCTCTCATTCTGAAAACCTTTTCTTGGAAGCAGTTAGTCAGCCGCAGCATCAAAATCGTGGAACTGATTGTTTAAGGATTTAATGTGACTGATTGTTTGCAGGGTTAAATCTGAAATTGGGCAATGCAACAAAAGTAGTTCTTGATTTTTAGAAAAAGAAAAGATACAGCTGACTCTACAGGCTTATATAAAAGGTGCTGAACTCCATAATAAATCCCTTTTTTATATAAATAGAAAATATATATTTTTTGTACATCACTGTAAACTGAAGATCTTTAGGTTTTGTCTTTATGGGTTCAACAAATCAAGACATTTAAGATGTTATGTGCTCGTGGAAATTATAACATTATATGGACATTTTAGATGTGTCCTATGGGTAAAGGGTGTAATTCATAACCACATATCCATATCAGCTTAATGAGGACTTTCCTTTTTTTTGGTTTGTTTGAATCTTATGTTTCTCCTCAGTTGAACCTTCTTTTTCCAAAGTCGATATCTTGTCTGACCCCCTCTTGACACTTTTCAAAACCCCACATTCGATGTGGAGGTGGGAGATGATGCACCGAAACCCGGCAAACAATTGTATAGAGCAAAACATGTTTAAATGTCGGAAGTTACAACATAAACAGGAAGTGCAAACCACACCCCAAGCTACAATGTTCTCAAAGTCTCGAGTGCAGAAGACAATGTAGTGCCCCTCTTGAGTGTGTTGTGTTCAGGGGACAGGTGGTTTTCAGAAACTCTCCCATTAAAAAGGCACGAGAGGAAGTGGGTCATTTTCTCCTTCCAAAAGTTTAAAAATACCCCGAAGAATGGAAAAAGGCTCGCTCCCTTTTCCTCCGGTCAACAGACCTCTTCGGCTTTCTAACACAGTCGGATGTTGTAGTTTAAAGGTTACTGATTGCTCATGTTCATACATGTGGCAACCAGGCTTATGTCACACACACACACACACACGTTTACGAGCAAGCGCAGCTTCCAGGCTCGTTCCTCTCCACGCGATCACAGCGAGAACATGTCTGAAACCACTTCTTCCTTGTAGCGGTTGCTTTGACCTGTACAGGCTGAACATAAAAACGCAACTGACCATTTTGCACGTAGTTTAACGGCTATTGACTGCAGAGAAAGCTAATTGCTACACTGACGATTGCAACACATCTGCTGGTTTGCGTGTGGGCTGACTATCAGTCTGCAGATAGAGTCCTGCCTTGGCATGCCGAGGTCAGTGACTAGTGTTTTTGTTTTTGCCCACACTTTGTGCCCGTCCTGACAGTTTTTCAGCTGTGAAGGACGTTTTCTCTGCCTCCCTCAGGTATCAAGGTTTTGGCCCGGCACCAACTCCTCCCAGTAAAGTGCTGGGTGCTCTGTCCGACTGTTCGAAAACGTGAATATACCAGTGTGGCAAATTTGAGAAACCACATGTTTTTTATGAGCTCAGCTTGTGGAGCTTTTTCTTTTTTTGCCGTTTTTCAATTTGAATGTGTTTTTTTCTTTTTCTGCTGACAGGAAATTACTTTGACGGAGAAGAGCCAAATGTTTGAGTCATGGAAGAATCCACCACCGCCTGTTTACATGGAGTATTACTTCTTCAATGTGACCAATCCAGAGGTGTTCCTGAAAGGCGGGAAGGCGGCTGTCAAACAGATCGGACCATATACTTACAGGTGGGTTTTGTTGTGAACACCTAAACTCAAAGATTGAATAGGAAGTAGGGGGGCAGCTGTAATACTGTGTAGTGATGGAAAAGGAAACTGGTTGTAAAAATCACAAAAAGAAAGATATCCGGACTAACCCGCTGATAACATTTCAACACCAGGGAATACAGGCCAAGGGAAAACGTAACATTCCTGGAGAATGGCACCAAGATTTTCGCCGTGAACCCCAAATCCTTTGTCTTTGTGCCCGAGAAGTCCGCTGGGGATCCCAAGGTTGACATCCTCACGACTGTCAACATTCCACTTGTGGTAAGACTTGTGGTGTCTGTACAGAGTAATGTGTGTTGTTATGATGTGCAGCAGCCGCTCCAACACATCCTTTAAGTTATTTGTGTGTTTATTTTTCACACACTGGTATCTATTGTCCTCTTACATTTATTGGGACATTCTGATGTTGTGACCATACAAACCACTCTGTCACGAGCTTTCCCCCAAAGCGTCTCACCGTTGCCTCCAATGTTTCCCTTCTCTTTTTCTCCTTCAGGCGGTGATGAACGAGCTGAAAACCTACTCCTTCGTCCTGCGTACTTTCGTCTCCATGTACATGAACAGTCTGGGAATTGAGATGTTCATGAACCGCAGTGTCCACGAGGTCCTGTGGGGATTCAAAGACCCTCTGCTCTCAAAGATCCACGCCCTGCAGCCGGATGTGGACGAGAATTTTGGCCTGATGTGGAAGGTGAGCGGCTGGGGGGGGGAAAGTTAGACTCACTTTGCTCTCCCTAAAAAGCGATTGTCAGAGGCTTGAGAAAAACCTTGAGAAACCTCTTGGATGTTGGTTGTTCAGGGTTACTAAACAACAGACAAGAGGAAGTTTGTGGCGGCGTCATGTAAGAAGTGAGATTCCCCACATGCTGATGGAAGAGGATTGTGCTTCCTTATTTAATCTGCATCACCGGCCTCGTGACGCTGAGGGATGCATTTTGAGTAAGATAAACAAAACTAAAACAATGAATCAACACTTTTTTTTTTTTTAAAGAGATGATTCATTTTGAGTAATTTTAAGTCAATTAAATCCACGCTCAGCCTCTAATGGGACAACTTGATGCTTGTATCTTGTCATATTTGATGCTTAACTGATTATCTTTGGGATTTGGATGAAAACGAGAAATTTGGAGACGACTGATCAATATTTTTCACAATCTTCGAACGTTTCTCACACTCAAGTTGTTAGTTGCGGCGCCAAACACAAAGACTGCTTTTAAAATGCCAAAGAAAGTTTTTCTGAGGTCAAACCAGTTAATGTGAAAACATGTTTTTATGTTCTTCAACAAATTACTAAGTCCGTCATTGTGTCTGAGCGATACTCGTAAGGGGCATATCGCTGACAAATACAAAGCAGCGTTTCTTTCCCATGGTCCTTTGTCAGTAGACGTGAACGCTGCATCTCTGCTGTCAGTCACAGCAGCCTTGACTGAGCCCTGTGTTGTTTTCCACAGAAAAATGGCACTCATGAAGGAGAGTTTGTCTTCCACACCGGCGAGGAGAACTACATGGATTTTGGCAAGATCGACACCTGGAACGGCATGAGGTGAAGACTCATATCAGCTGTAGACGCGCTCTTAAACATTTCATTGTCTCTCTTCTTCTCAATGATCGAAAACACTCTCTTGTCAGCACACATCATTTCCTCCCAGTCACGATATTCACATTTACGACCTGCATCTGAAAGTCCAGCGGAGGATTGCAGCACGATTGCAAAATGAGTTGTTTGTACATCGCAAGTGACTTTGTACCTTGAATGTGATCAACACGTACAAGTAAAATCCAGCAGTAGCTGGATAGTACTAAAGTAAAAGTACCAATAGCATGGTGTAAAAATACTCCATTACAAGTTAATCTACTTCATTTAAAATCAGACTACAATCGTCAGAAATTAAACAGCCAAACATTTGCTGCCTTCAGCTTCTGTAACAGTCAGATTTGAAATTTTTCTTTTGCCATACACGATGGTAAACTGATTCAGTTGTTGAGTATGGACGGTGTGAAATGATAAAAATGTCCATGTTTCACTCCATCACTCTATAGACAAACTTATTACATTTACTCAGAAGCTTTTATGAAGATTGACTTGCAAGTGAGAGACAACTCTCCAGCTTCAGTACAGAAGGAAACCTCCGAGTCAGCACTCCACACTGAATCTGTTCAATAAGAAAAAGTGCAAGGAGATCAATTCAAAAGTGCACAGTGCGAGATAGAGCTCACAACCCAATAAAGATGGAAAAACTGTTTGATCCTCATTGTATTTTTAATCTTAATCTCAAAAGGAACTAGTAACTATATCTGATGCACAACTTCAGTAAAAACAAAGTAAGAAGTAACGTGTATATCCAGTGCGATAAATGAAAATACTACGAAATGTCCTTGTACTCGAGTGTAGCACTGATGTAGCTTGTTTTCTGCAAATCAACAGCAAGATGTCGTGGTGGTCGTCCGATCAGAGCAACATGATCAACGGTACGGACGGCGCCGTCTTCCACCCGCTGATCAACAGGAGCGAGCTGCTCTACATCTTCGCCGCTGATCTCTGCAGGTGTGTGTATGTGTGTGTGTGCTCGTGTGGATATGAATTTGTTTACAGTCAAAGCATCCAGGCAGCACGAGCACCAGAACTTCCTGTCAGGTTCAAGGGGCTGAGTCACATGCTGACACATCCACTGATACGGAATCGTGGTTAATATAACTTCAGATAAGGCAAACGGTAAATTCAAAACACGTATGTGAAGACAGGAGTTTGACCTGAATGCACCTGGAAAGCTAATCGTACAGGAAGTGGACGTCCCATAGATGGCGGCTATTTATTTACAGCCCTAACTGCTGAGGTTAGACTCGAAGATTAAGAGGATGACAATAGCATTTCAACATTTCCTTCCTGTTGTTGGTTGTCGAGGTCTTTATTTAGACTTCTGAAGAGTCTCTTGGACTAGATCTCATTTTATAAATCCCCAAAATTAGACGCTGACTCTGCTTCCTGTCCACAGGTCCATTCATTTGGCCTACGTGAGAGACGTGGAGGTGAAAGGCATCCAGGCGTACCGCTTCGCACCCCCCAATGACGTCCTCATGAGCCCCAAGGACAACCCCAGCAACGAGGGCTTCTGCGTGCCCGCTGGAGACTGTCTCGGCACCGGGGTGTTAAAAGTCAGCGTTTGTCGAGAAGGTAGGAACAACCCCCCCTCTGCTGCCATCGAGCCTGACCCGGTTACCCTTCACCCACTTCCCTCTCATGACCCCAAACCAGTCCCATGACACATTTTCAGCCCCCTCCGTCTCTCTACACCCCGCCTTAAAATGGTCGTTCGGTCAGCTGCCCCTGCCCTGGTGTCTCGGTGTTTTGAGCACACCAGGTTTTACTCAACCCAGGGTTCAATGATTAACTGCGCTGACTGCATGCAGTGACTATTGAAGTATTTTATGGTGGCCATCGAGTGTGATTGCTCGGATAAGGTAATCTGCTCTAGGATTGTCACAGGAGGTCGTTGTAGTATCATGAAAAGATATGTCACTGTAACCCCTACTGTTTGTATAGTTTACATAGGTATTTTAAAAAATCTGTATCATAGTTTTTCACAACATATGTTTGGTCTAAAAGTTCTGACAGGTTTAACGGTACAGGGGCAGGTTTACTCCCTGTTGTAATTTTGCTTATTGCACAATACCAGTTGCTGATATTCCTCTTCCCGGCCCGTTGTATTTCCAAGGAATCATTCTCCACATTCAAACAAAGACTGAGTCATATTTTTATTTATGTGTTTGTCTCCCTTGTTTCCCTCAAGGCGCTCCCATCGTGGTGTCTTTCCCACACTTCTATCAAGCCGACCCCAAGTACATCAACGCCGTCGACGGGCTCAGCCCCAACAAGGAGGAGCACGAGACGTACCTCGACCTGCAACCGGTACGACTCCGATGAGAACAGATTAGAGGCCGTGTGTCTGGTTTATGACGATCTTATCTAAATGAGAAGAGTTCCTTTGCTTGTAAAGCTCTCTGTGTTTTTGATTGCATTGAGGGGGTTTGTGTTTGGTTCTGATTAGTCAAGTTAAATGGTTAGAGAGGGTAACATACCTTATGTAAGATATACATGGCTCTGGCGTTCTTACAATATTCATATATTTAATTTAAAAGAATTTGTGAAAATAAATATCTACATGATAGGCAAGAAAAATAAGAATGTGAAGGTATTGAATTGATTAGTTACTCTCACTTCTTAGGATAAATTATTATAAACTTATTTCAATAGATTTTTAAGGTTCACTTACAGATAACTTGAATCAACTGATGCTCATTTTAACAATAATAATGTCAACGGATGAATAAAATCGATATTTACTTTATACTTTGACAAAAATACCAAACAAAATGGTAGATTTTTCCCTGCTTAAACCAAATGTATGCACATTTATTCTCATTCTTTTATTTTTTCACATTTTAATGGTCAGTTTTCTTCAAATCTGTGAGAAGACAGAAGAGAAAATAAAAGATATGCTAATATTCACTGAAACTTCTCTGCTCCGTCCTATAATAAAGTCTCTGTCTCTCCTTTTATTTAGACCACAGGAGTTCCCATTCGTGCCTGCAAGCGAGCCCAGCTCAATATCATCCTGAAGAGAGTCCA
Source organism: Hippoglossus stenolepis (assembly GCF_022539355.2). NCBI lineage: Eukaryota > Metazoa > Chordata > Actinopteri > Pleuronectiformes > Pleuronectidae > Hippoglossus > Hippoglossus stenolepis. The sequence continues at coordinate 22,885,419 of NC_061491.1, forward strand.
AGGGTTCCCGTAAGTCGAACTTTGCTGAACCCTGACCCACTTCCCCGTTACCACACTCTGTCCCCATTTCATTTTGGCCTCATGTTGAGCCAGATGTTCTCTCTGACCTCCCCGCCTCTCTGTGTCTCTCTCTCTTTCTGCCCCGCAGCAAAACCAAGTACATCAACGAGACCATTTTCCCCATCATGTTCGTCAATGAGGTGAGGACCCCCCACCTTTAGCACCAACTGAAACAAAGCTATTCTGATGAGTGAAAATCATTAGTGAACACTGTCTCCTCTCTCGAAACCATAGACGGCGACGATTGATGATGAATCGGCTTCCCAGATGAGGACGCTGCTCCTGATTGTGACGCTGGTGTCCAACTTCCCCTTGCTCATCGTGGGCTTGGGCGTCATCCTGCTGCTGGTGCTGGTAGTCTTGTTCTGCCGAAACCGCCAAAAGAAGGTAGGATCCGCCGCCGGTTCTGTGGCCTTAATAATCCTGGAGTGTCATTAATCCCCCACAGTTACCCACTGACATGAGCTTTACAGCGTATATATGGGACCTAGAGGAAAGCTAGCGTGTAGTGATACGTCACAGTAAATCCGATTTTTTATTTTTTTTTTTTTAATTTTTTTTTTTTTATTTTTTTGTGTTGACTGGGTTTTTGCATGATGAACATTTTTTATGCACTAACCTCGCCCAGCTTACACGCATGTTAACTAACGCACTGCATGATTCCTGCACAGCAGAGCGTGCATGAGCAGTTTCTACAATTCTGGATCAAATGTCGTTTTATTATTACATTTTTTTTTCCTCGCTGAATATTTTCTAACAAGTCGATGCATCTTTGGATGAATCGAACAAATCTGAGTATTCAGAAAGAAAGTATCTAAGCTCCCTTCTGTTCCGTGAAGCTGTGACCTGTCGTAGCACTGCCGAGAACCAAAGGGCTTTGAACTGGAATAGTCCCGAGAATGAGGAGCCGCACATGTTCACCTCTTATCTCCCGTTAGTGCAGGATCGATGATACGAACTCTGGCCTGTCTGCCGTCTGTATTGTTGTAGTTCAGGTTATTCATTTTCCAGAGAGTGGCGCGTTACATGCATGTTAATGAAATATTTGCCTTTTAGATGAGAATATTCATGTCTGTTTTAAATATGTGTGAATATGAATAATGCCAGGAGGCAGTTAGCTTAGCATAGCTTATCATAAAGACTGGAAGAGGGTAAATTGGCTCGCCTGACTGACTCTGTCCAAAGCTAACAACCAACTCCAAACTTTGTATTTTTGTATGCATTGAAGAAACAGGATTCTACCGTGTTAATTAATGAGCAGCAGATTTGCTGGAGTCTACAATTTGCCTGGATCTTGTTTTCCTTTGGACAGACTTCAGCCTCATACTTGCATTGAATGTTTTTGCTTAATTGCAATGTGACAAAGTGTTGTATTAACATGTTCTAATTTTAATTTTCTGTAACCCCCCCTTTTTTCTTTTTCTGTTTTAGAATGAAGTAAAACGTATTGTTTTTACTGAAGCTTTTCATTCTTTTGCTGTAAGTCTTCTTTTTTGCCTTGTTTGCTATTCTCATTTTTCAATTTGTTATCCATCATCTCTGATTATTATCATTTTTAATTGTCTGTACGGGGCATGATATTCCCTTTTTGAGTTCTCGCCTCACAGTGTAATTGGTCATTGTTTAATTACGTTCATAATTTCTGGGGTGTTTTTGTTGTAACTGCTTCATATTGACGTTGTGGTGGTTTACTGTGAACATCAGTCAAAACATTAATTCCCATTTCAATGTCTGTGTTAATTGTGTGACTATGTGGACGTCTTGCCAGTGCTTTGGTTTGTACTGACACCTCCTGTCCTCCTGACTCTCCCCCTCCAGACGGCAAAAGACGACACGGCTTACACTCAGGTCAGCGACAAACCGGACGAGCCGTCGGAAACGCCCGCCAGCCAGCCAATGAAGAACGGCTCCTACATTGCCATGTCTCCAGTGGAGCCCCAGAAGTGTTGATGGAGAATCGCCTGGCCAAGCGTGGAGCTCAGGAAGGGGGCTGAGGGAGCAGCACAGGGGTGATGCATTAACCACGGGTGGGGTTTACACACAGTGAGCTCGTTTCACATATTTTTGGGGTGTGTGTGTGGGGAGGATAGGGAAAGGGGCGGGGCGGAACCCCCAGTAAATGTTTAGTGAACAAAGACAATGCTCTCGCTGAGCCCTCTTATGACTTTCTGTCCTCCTCTACTCTACCTGCTGAGCATGGCCCTCACTGCCTGCCGTACTGCAACACAACAAACTCCCACACCTTTACTCCTCATTTCCGTCCTGGTCGGCCCAGAAACACGTCGGGAGTCCGGACGGGCTCGGCCAGGACAAGCCTTTTTTCCGTAACTCTTCTGAAGGACCACAGTAGCATAGGTGTCGCTGCTGCACAAGGATGCATGATCTTCTGCTGACTAAAATGGCTGAAAGGGTGTTTTTATTACTCACCTAAACAGCAGTGGGTATCATCTTCTTGCTCTTTCCTCTCCATCGGTGTTGCGTGAGGAGAAAACTTCAAACCCGACAGATACAAAAAAAAATCCCCTGTAAACTGGAAACTTAGGACACAACTGTGAGCTCTTGGGCTCAGAGATGACAACATGGTTTTGCTAACAAAACTGAACTTGGCATATCCTTTTTGTAAAAAAAAAAATATTGAAGAAAAAAAACAGTCTGAGCCAAACTATTTATAGCATTTTTGCCTTTTTTTTCTTCCTAAGATGAATTGGTGCGTGCACACACACATCGCACTTCCAAGTATTTGTTGGTGAGAGTGTTTGTGCACCTTGTCGAACACGTCGACGTCCTGTTGTGATGGACAATGCTCAACTGGTTTTCTTGATGCAGGCGCGATGTCGCATGACACCTGATATACTCGTGATTTTAACCCCACCTCCTTTTTTTTTCTGTCAGCCTCACTTTTTTTTCCCATAACACTAGTTACAGAAATGAAACAGTTTCATTTCAGAGTCCTAATCAGCTGAAGTGTTAGTAGCTAGATATGACATCACCAACAGTAGCTCGATTAAAATCGAACCTCTAGGCTTCTTCACACATTCAGAACAAAAAGGAGAAAACAACACCCACAGATCTTACAAGGGAGACTTGAACCTGCTTTCTGCCTTACAACGGTTCAGTGTGTTCGTTATGTTTCATACATATAAGCTGGAAATCTCTTTTCGCCATTGTACATATTTAAGGGGAGACGTTACAGAGATACCTCTGACCAAATCCAGCAAGCAGTCCTCCTCTAGGTGTGCAGGGAGACGCTGACTTTGCTCTGGTGTCGGCCGCTCCTGCACATCTACACTGTTACTTATTAGAGAAAGCACAATTTGGATTGCTAAAAACCAGGCCGGACGCAAGGCCACCAGGTTTTTTTTGGGACCTATTATAATTATTATATATATTTACAGCTTGTTAGGTCAAAGACACTGTCAAGTGCCGTGACTCTTCACCGCTCGCCGCTGTGCAGTCGTACAGTTTGCCAAGGAACCTGTTGGCATTCAGGCAAACGCAGCACTTGAATCACTGTTTGTCTTACGTTTCCTGTTGTGTCTCCAGTTTTTTCTGTCCGCCACACTCGTCTCGTCACACGTCAAACTCGTCGGTGTTCGCCAGTGGGAAGTGAATTCGGGGCCATAACACTGTCAACGTGGAAAGTTCCCTGCACTTTGCCTGCATATTGTGCCCTGTGTGTTATTTTGTTTCTTTGTCCTGCTCATTTCGATGAAGGTGGTCCATACGTTCAGTACATTTCCATGTTTGTCCTGGCTAGTATTGGTTCTGATGATGTTTTCCAGGACAACAGACGTCCCTGCCTCTGTTAACTTGCTTCTCAGCACATAGAGTGTCTTCTTTTGATATACTTTTGTATTTGTCATTGCTGCTAAAAAAAAAATGCCATAACCTATGGACTTGTATTTAACCATAACTTGCTCGTATTCTGGTCGACTCACACAGGCTTTTTTTATCCACGTCTTAAATCTTTACGGTTTTCTGTGTTGACGAGCCTTGCGACACCTGAGCACAAGATACAAAGCCCAAAGCTTGCTGCCATTTATTGGACTTAGCAGTTATCACTAACCACATTTTTGTAAAGCTATCACAGTTAACCAGTCATTCTTCTACTAGCGGACCATATCACATGTATCACTGGGGTTTATGAAGGGGTTAGTTAACTTGACAGAAAGGACGGGCCCACTTCAGCATCATCGGAGATTGGTGTCAGAAGTCGTTTGTCAGAACACTGTGGTGGAGAATCCTTTTAAAGCAGAAGTTCAACACTGTGGGAAATGTGCTTGTTCCGCTTCTGCTGGAGAGAAGGAAGAGGAGATCGATGCCGCTCTCCAGTTTCTCTGCTCAACATGAAACTGGAGATGTTTCGCTTAGCTTAGCACAAAAACTGAACAGCCTGGCTCTGTCCAAAGGAAACAAAATCCAGCTAAAAGTAGTTGATGAACACACTATATTATCATTTTCAAGCAAAGATTTGACTTCAGGTTCTCTAAGGTGAGACTGCTGCATTTCTTGGTCTTGACCTATAGTCAATTTTATATTTTTATATACTAGACTGTCAGTTGGATAAAACACAACTTTTGACGATGTCTCTTGAAGGATGTTGTCATGGGCATTTAACATTTTATTTTTATTTTTTAGACCATGTGAAAATGACAGTTCACTTTCTCAACTCCTGAAATAACTTAGTCCCATAACTACAAACAGTTTTTAACGACTGGAGAAAAGTGGAAGTCGGACCACGTCTTTATGCTTTAATAATCTTTACTCGCTCCAGCTCTGTGACTCTCTCATCCAACTCTCCACCAGCAGACGAAGCAGCGTGTTTCCAGTGTGTTTGAACTCTTTCTTTAAAGTGAAATCGATTCACTAAAGGCCTTTTTTATTTCACTTACGTGAATGAACCTCCACCTTGTTCAAACTCATAGTTCGTCGTTATTCACATTTTAAAAATCTACTTGAACCTGAAAGACCTTAATCCCAAGAGGCGTGTGTGTGTTGCTTGTACAGTGTCTGTTCAAACACACACCTGAGCCATCCCTGCTCCACCCGTCTGACTTCGACTACATTGACCTTTGAGTCCAATCCTTCAAACCCATTGGCTCGTCCCTGCTTGACCAAAGATAACCCACATAGATCTGCCCCAGCGCAGTGTTTACTCTACTCTGCGATAACGGCTGTGCCACAAAACTACCGCCTACCTTTTTTCTTTTTTGTTTGAATTGTGCCACCACTTATGTGAAGTATTTACAACAGTGTTATGTGTGCGTGGAAGCATGAATGTGCCTTTTGACATCAAGGCAAAAACAATATATAAATCACAGATGGTAGTATGATGTATATTGTGTTTCACCACCCAGTGCAAAAGGAAATAATTAATCAATGCTCTTTGTGAGCAGTGAGAAACATCTCAGTATAGAGCAATACAGAGCTGTGTAACATAAGTTGTGGATGTTTTGTCAGCGGCCACATAATATTTATGTATTTTCGTTCCTGTGATTTTTGATAGTTTAACTTGTGTATGAGTATTTTCCCTTTTCTTTAGTGGGATTTTAGTTGTTTTATTTTGTTATATTCTGCTTGAGTTCCGAGCACATTTCAATACCCTTCATCATTTCAATTTTTTTTTCACACTGAAAAAAAAAACAACCTGAAAGTGTAAATGTTGGACCAGTTTGTTGCACTGGGACCAGTCAGAGCCCTGTAAAAAAAATGTCTGTAAGAGTGTCCATGAATGGTTTCATTTGGGTGTTTGTGTTTGAGTATGAGAACTAATGAGTTAAAACATGTATGTGGAGCCAAATGCACCATTTCTGTCAAACTGGAGGGATTTACTGGAAGGCTGATTATCTTGATGACTGAGTAAAGTAAAGCATTGATGCTGTGTAATCTGTCTAGATGAATGACGCCCTCCTTCAGGGATGAGCACTAGTGCCATACCATCCTTTTCTTTCTTTCCTTAATTTGCTCCTCGGTGTAACAAACCCATGTCTCCCATGTCTCGATGTTCTGAAGTCACTAACAGACATTTCCTCTTAAGATATACTAATTTTGTTTTGCTGCTGAAAATGACAATCCCCTTGTCATGTTGGGTGCAAAATGATTTCAAAGTAATATCCATTTTTAGTTTTGATAATTTACACTGCACAGATGTTTCTACAGTCCTTTTGTAAACATTTCTAGTGTATTTGCAAAAAATAAAAGTTGCACTGAAGTGCAAAGTTCACATGGTCTCCTGCTTTCTTTCGTTTAACTGTCTGTGGAGAAATATAAATCCTATTGAGGAGGTAAAACTGCTGAACCAGATGAGTATAAAAGTCGAATGATGAATCAGTTAATAATTGAATATTTTTTTTATCTGTAAACTATATTTTGGGTTTTTAAACTGCTGATTGGAAAAAAGCGAGACATTTTGAGACACTTATTTTGCAAACTGGGCATTTTTCTAATTGTTTTTCAACCTTGCGTTGAATCAAATGGTTGAGACAATAATTGGCAGAATAACTGATGATGAATTAATCATGTCATTCTTACTTGGATCCTCTGGATCTTCATTTGGATCTGCACCAAATTCCCTTTTTTCATCAAGAGCCATGAATTATTTATTCTCTGGGAAATTGTCAAGAAACTTATCGAAACTCACAGTGTTCAAGAAAGCTTGTTTTGTGTAATGCTGCTGACAAACAAAAGGACAGAGGTGAAAACATGAGCTCCTTGGTTGAAGTTAACAAACTAATGTCATCAAATCAGTCACTGGGGCCAATCAAGCTTTTCCCTCTTTTACATATATTTACTTTAAAGGATGTGAAAATTTCTTCCATCAGTGCATTAAATACAGTATTTACATGGTTCCAGGGAGGAAATGTGTTAATCACTATGATAATATTTTCCGTTTCAGGCCTTTCGGCTGAACATTTCTTTTTTTTCTGTGAATAACTTGACAGAACATTTACGCGACTCACTTTTTGCATAAAAACTGAATAAACTCCGAGGAAACCTCCCTTTAGTGCAACAGCGAGATCCCTTTAGCCAAATAGCTGTCACTCTTTCTGTTTTCTACCCTCTCCACCTCTGACTCTTCTTCCCGTACGTGAAACTTACCGCTGAAGTGCAACAAGTTCAGGCAGGTTTTCTGGTACTACAAGACAGCGACACTTTTCTGTGACAGATGAATCCACGTGGGGCGTTACATGCGTGTGTAATGGCTCTGTTCATTATTCTAAGTGGTAGCCTCGGGGCAGTTACATCTCGCTGTCTTCTCGTATGTTTCGGCCCTTGTGACGATCACTTCAGGGCCTGCAGGCGTCAACACGTTCACAGTTTCTGCTTCAGTCAGACATATTCAGTTTCTTTGGGACTCGATCGACCCTCTGTTGAGTCGATGCTCTTGTTTGCTTGCACTGCAAACCCTGTCTCCTAAATATAACAACTAATCTGCAACAGCAAACATTATTTTGTGCAATATGTAACATTTAGCAGACGGCGTTCGGACACTGTGACTCTTCGGCTGATTGCATCACTCAGTCTCATGTAGGGGTTTCTTTGGTTCATTTCTACATTAGTTGTGTGTTTTTGTTGTGCAGCTCTTGATCTGTTCTAATGCATCAGCACAAATTCAAAAATATGATGAAGCCAAATCTTAAGTGATAATAACTGAAAACATTACTATAGAGTATTTAATATTAGATAATGTATAATGACAAAGCACAATAATCAACATTTCCGTAAATTCGGTGCCAGATCACAAAGTTCCAGAGGATGACGTCTTCAACTGTCGTGCTTCCAAAATCCCTAAATATTTCATTCACAATGACAAAGCAAAAAAGCAGCACGTCCTCTCCTTCTGAAAAGCAGAAACCACAAAATGTCAGACATTTTGTTTCATTATCTCTGCTTTAATATTTAAATATAAAAAAACATAATAAATGATTGATTGACAATGAGGAACCATTTCTTAACGTCTTTATTCGAACACTCCAAAGGCCTTTTGACTGCACCTAGTTGACTGTTGACTGCACCTAGTTGAGTTCATGTACGGCCCCTTCTACCTTTTAGTTTTTTACCTTTGTCCTGATTGATTTCCTTGAAAGAACTGTGTGTTCCCTGAGAGAGTTTAGGGCACAAAAACCTGCAGAATGTGAAGTTTGTCTACAGGCAAACGTAGAATTCAATGTGTGTGAAGACCTTTCTATATTGAAGGAATATTTACTGGGGTTTAAATCGTATTTCAACTCGTGTGGAAGACAATAGATGCTCATAAACTCCCCACAATAAACATCTATAAAACTGTTTATTATATCTATAATTTTGTTTTAATATCTATTTCCCTTCACATGAACACAGAATAATGCAGGTTCATGTCAGGTCCTTCGAGACGCTCCAGTTGGCTGATTCCGATGTCTTCGTTAGGGCAGAGCTCCAGCAGCTTTACAACTGTAAGACCACCTGCAGCCGGTGAACAATGGACGCCCCCTCCTCCGACACACTGGAACCACTAGGCCTAACTGCCCCCTGCTTTTGTCCCACTTCTCACCACTGTGTGAGTTTTTGTGTTGAGTGTTTTGGTGGCTGGATGTGAAAAGCAGCAGGGCAGGAGGGTTGGCCTCCATCCCTGGAGAAAACACCCTGATGTTTATCAGCCGACCAAGAACAAGAATAAAGAAGTGCTTACTTTTTCATTTACCTTCTCACCGAAAGAAGAAAATCAGACCACAATGGTGTCTTTATAATGTGAATCTACAGCCAGAAGACTGTAGCTTAGCACAAAGACTTGAATAGGGGGAAACAGTTAAACAAAACCTTAATCACTTAAGTAACCCTATTGTGCAGAGTATGTTTCTATAGGAACTACAGATTGTTAGGCCTTGGGGGAAATACATGTGCTCTGAGGGTCACCTCATGTAGGACAGGTTTATAACATGCAGGTAAACATCAACAGAAAACTAAGTTTCAGCGTTTTGTGCTGGTTCACACCCTTTTTATAAACAGTGTGTGGTTCTCACTCAGTTAGGAAAAGTTCCCTCCGTCCTAAACGCTGACAAAATGTACAAACGTTAGCTGCAGGACGTCAAAGAACGACACGCTACGATGCAAATAGTTTGCTAAACAAAAAACATTATTAATTACTAACTCATTTAACTCAAATTTCCAAATATCTCAATTTTACAAACATTACTGTCTCTGCAAGTCAAGATCCCAGCGCAAACGTGACCGATCCAAAATGTCCTCATAGCCCAGGAGTTGCTTCTCTGCCAAAACCTCAGAGGACGATGTGTCCTCTCCATGTGAGTAAACATTGGTTTGAGCAATATGCTTTTTAAAACCCCTGTTTAAACAGCAGGCAGCTCAGGACACGTTTCCACCCACTTCAACGATTATCCCCTGAAAGCAAAACTACTGACTCAGCTACAGACACAGATAATGCTGCTAACACCCTGAGGCATTTCATTGTCTCATACTTTGGGGTGTCGTGCCTTCAGAAATCCAAGTGAGAGACTATAACTTTGTTTGCTTTTGTTTATTGATCACTAACCAGTTGTTGGACAATTATTATCGTATAAAATCGCAGTGTGTACTTGTTGTGAGTACTTCAGTCTTCAGTTCCAACATGCTGGGCTCTAGGGGACTTTTTAACTATAGTCCACGACGTTTCAGCCCCGTTTTATTTAGAAATTAATACTTTTACCGTCAAAAGATTTGAAGTACCCATAAAATGACACATTGCTGTAAATTAACTTACCCCACAGTATACACCAGTAGGGCTATTAGTGGATTGACAATTGACTGTGCGACTGTGCGAAACTAGTGAAGTGTGGGGGTGTCACTTTAGGTTGTTCTCTCTTTTACAAACCAAACAATCAGTCGATTAATCAAGCAAACTAGTTTAATCCATTATAAAAAATAAACATTTGCTGCAGAAATATGTTTACGGTTGTAACCTAGTCAACCAGCCACTGCAGTAGAAGTGTAATAATAATCTAATGATATAATTAAACAGTATAACTGTCAAAGGAAGGACTTTTACTTTTCTAGGAGTATTTTTACAGTGTGGTATTAGTACTTTTACTCTGCCAATGTTAATAACATGAATACTTTCTTTACTTCTGCTCCCACACGTTGTGTTAAATGGTCTTTCGTGCCCCCTGCTGGTGGTTCTGAAAAGTACTATGACTCACGACAAATCACTCACAACATAATAAAACAGTTTGATAGATGAATGATGTGTTTGCATGTGGACTAAAACTCTTCACTTCCCATGGAGATAATTAATGTCAAAATATTATTTGAAATAAAAATAATACAAAATGTGCATTTAATGTTTATATTCAGTCTTTTGTCCCTTTTTCTGTGTGTAACTTTTATTTTCAGTATGTGTGTGATGTTGTGTCTGATGTGTCCATTTAGATCATTGAAGTCCGGACAGTTCTAGTGTGGAAACGTTTTTTATTCAACTATGCAAACTGAGAATATTCAGCTCAAAAACACCGTGTTTTGACATTTTTATTATGATTTGCTTTCTTGCAGAATTAGATGAGAACAATTCAGAATATCAAACCATCCCTGCGACTGCGCTTTGAAGCATTTAGGACGAAGATGTATTAAACCTAAAGTCAAATGAATAAAATAATGAATTCTCTGTTTTAGAACAAGTTTAGGGTATATATCCCACCTAAAGGACCCCAGTACATGGTCGGCATTTGGCATCATCATCATCATCATCATCATCATCATCATCATCATCATCATGATCAGTGCAACCTAGACTTAACTTCATCTCTAGAAGTTAAATTTTCTTCTACTGCTAAGGCACCATCAGCATTTAGTTGCAAATACGTACTGTAGTGCTTATTGTTGAGTTGCACACTTATCTGTGGTAAATCATGTGTGTGTTTTTGGGTCAGTTTGTTGTATAAAGTGTTAAAAAGGAGCAGAGTAACACAAACAGAGTAACTTCCGCACACCGACTCACTGAGAGCTTCAAAACCACAGAGTTACCCAGTGTCCTGCTTGAGACACAGTGCCAGAGAGCATGTTAAAATAAGAGGAGATAATAAAACCCCTTCTGCTCCATACACAGAGTTTGTTGTTGTCATTTTCACTATTTTCCAAGGGGATGATTCCTGTATCTCGATGGGGACTGATATCTATGAGTGGGCACAATTTGGTGCTGATCCAAATAAAAAAATCAGTGGGATCTAGCAGGTTTAATTGTGGTTTCATTGGGTCTTGGTGTTTGAACAATTGGCCCAATGTTAAACTATAGTTAACTTATCATTTTTGTATCAATCGATTGAGGAAATTGTCACTGGATTAACTGATGAAAATAATAATTAGTTTCAGCTCCTTGACCATTTAAATGCATTTTAAGCTGATTCAATCGGAGTGGAATTAAAATGCATTCCATTTAAAAACATCTGGAGTCAGTGTGCAGGTGTTACTCTTCATTTAGCAAAGTCAAAACATATTCTGTTGTTAAAAAAAATGATAAGCAAACAGAAGGACAAAAATCCTCGGTGATATTAACAGTGATCACAGTATCTAGTATCGCTACAGTAATAATCAAGCAGCCGAAAGCAGCCTTTTTTGTTTTTGTGTTTGTAGATTTTTTACGTTTGCAAATATTAAAACCAAATAAAAGACACAAAATTCCTGGTCATGTGTTTCAGCCACACTTCCTCCTCGGTGGATAAAACTGATTCAGAAAGGGAAATGAACATTTGCTGTCAAACGCCCTGACCTCTGACCCGCTCCTGATCCCCATGCGATCAACACAGCAGCTGCTCAGGAGCTTCCTGTCTTAACGTGCGTCACAGAGGCAGCCGGCGTTCCCTGCGTGTGTCCACGCCCTCCCCTCACCGGCGAGGAGCCTGAGCCGAGGTCGCTCTCTGTTTTCAGTCTTTCACTGCGGCTCCCTGCTCAGATGTTGGGCTCCTCGTCCAGCTTGGTGAGGTCGGGGGCCGTGCCCATGAACATGCTGCGCCCTCGCTCCAGCCGGCTCTTCTTGTCCGTGAGGCGGAAGGCCTCCATGAACTCGTCGATGTCGATGCTGCCGTCCTTGTTTCTGTCAATGGTGACGGACAGGTCGGAGATGGCCTCGTCCGTGATCTCCATCTTTAGGTAGACGCTCAGCAGCTTCCAGGTCTGCCGGAAGTCCTCAATGGTGATGAAGCCTGAGGAGGAGGAGGAGGAGGAGGTTAGAGGTCAGGAGGTTAAAGCTGGGATGAAGGGAAGGGAAAAGATATTCATGATGTGCACACTGTTAAAGGAAAAAATGTGTGTCACTGGGTGGGTGTAATCGGAGGTAGGGGGGGGGGCTGGAGAGACCAGTAGGTCACTGGGTTAATCCTGATCAGGAGGATTCAGGAGGCCGTAACCTGCTGTGGCCTGAGGGAGGCTTAGGGAGGCTGAATGCAGCAGGCGTCTCAATCTGGACACAACAAACACTTCATAAAGACCCTGACACACTTTACACTAAACCCTCTCTCGTTACTCTGTGTGTGAGCAGTCATTTTATCAAGTTGTTCATCAGTTACTTTTCCCATTGTATGAACAACATTGTGAAATGCATCCACACACACATGAATCACTCTAAAAGAGCTTTTTATTGCCAGGTTATGCTCCAAACTAGGACTGAGGCAGCAATAATAAATATAAACTTTTTATTTTAATGTTGTTTCTTAATTGACTTTACAATGTACTGTTTTTAAATATCCTGCAAGTATAATGGAGTTACAAGAAAGGGGTTGGTCTAGATTGGGAAACAATTAGAGGTGCAGGTGTATGTTCTCTGTTTACTTTATTATTCTCTGTTTTATTTATATACCAATCAATCAATTCCCTGAGGATTTTGAGGAACAAAATATGGCATCCATTATAAATATTCTTCTCAGTTCTCATGTATCTTATGAAGTAAGTAATGAAATGAATATTCTACCTGAGTTGTCCGTGTCGACGATTCTGAAGATGGTCTCCAAGGTGGAGCGGTGGCGATACAGAGTCTCCAGCAGGCTCTGGTCGATGTGCTGCAGGAGGAGAAGGGATGGAAACCAAGTTAGAAAAGTCTTGGACTTGAACGAGAGGTGAAGCATCGTCAAGTTTCTTCAACCAGTTTGAAAAAAGAAGGTGTTTTGACAATTTGGATTTCCCTGGAGAACCTGTGCGTTACTGCTGCTAGTTTATATTGAGTTTTATACATGAAAGTCCTGTTTACTAACTTAATGTTTTCTATTTATTTTCTCTCTTGTTTATTTTTTTTAATGTTTTGGTGTTCTTTTATTTTTTTTCTTCTACTTTTTAAAAATAAACAAATAAAGACAGCTTTTGTCATCAGTACACTTCCGTACTCACATCCGTGTTGGGTCCCTTGATGGCGAGCTCGTTGAACCACTCGTTGTAGTCGACCGTGCCGTCGCTGGTCTTGCAGGTGACGAGCTGACCGCGCATCATCCTCCAGGGCAGGCCGAGGTGCATCACACTCTCCACTGCAGTGGCCCATTCATTCAGAGACACCAGACCTGACGGGGGAACGAGAGACGACGTTAAAACTCTTCATTCTGAGCCATGACTTATTATCTGATACAATATAAGATTTCAGCCACTTTTCCTTCTGTTGTTTTTAATTGCCTGGTACTTTTGGATGCACTGGTTCCCCACAAAGTCTCATAACAAACACTCCACATTGTCCAAGATGAAATGATCAGCTGACATTAGCATCAGCACAAACAGGATGTCGGTTAATAAAGAAAAGGAAACTGCAGTAAAGAAATGTCAACAATATATTTGTGACTTTAAAAAAAAAAACTGTGAACTCAGTGCACAGGTCAGATCTCAACTCTTTAATAAGCAAATTCAAAGGAAGCTTTTTTTGTGTATTTATGTATAAAGTAACTTTATTATCTTTATTAGCATTATGAAAAGTCCATTGTCAGTCAGGCTCTGCTTGAAAGAATGTATTTTTCAATACAACGCTGTTATTAGATGAACAATTCTAATTCTGATCCATTCTATGAACAAAAACACACACACACACACACACACACACACACACACACACACACACACACACACACACACACACACACACACACACACACACACAACTGCTTAATCACTGAATAACAACAAGAGTTTCAGCTGAAGTTTGTGTGAAACTATCAAATGTTGTGTTCGGCCCACATCTTGTTGTTTTCCTGAATGGTGGAATATGATGCTCGTCACAGAGCACAAAGGTGTGAGCTCGTATTTCTCCACATCGAGACATTAACCTGTGAGAACCTCATGAGATTTGTGATTAAATTACTCAACACCTGATTCACTGAGGACTGAACAAACACACACACACACACACACACACACATAACACACACCTGTGTTGTTGCTGTCCAGCTTTTTGAAGGCACAGATGAGGTCAGATTTGTGCGCAAACAGCTGCTCCCGCAGGACTTTGAGGGCTGAGCGCTCGGTCCGACCGACTCTGCAGACGACATGAAGACAATATGAGTTCAGACAGAGTTCAGACCTTTTAATCACACTTGGTTCTGTTGCCTCCAGGTCCAGTGTGTAAGATTGAGGTGAAAGGGATCTAGTGGCAGAAATTGAATATAAAATAATCCTAGTGATGTTTTCACTGGTGTGTTTCATCTCAATTTAATGAATTGGGGTTTTCTTTTCCCTTGAATGAACCCTTTATGTTGAAATACTTTATATTTACGGAGGCCGCCATGTTTTTTACAATAGCCCAAACTGGACAAACTAAACATCTTTTGAGTTTCTATGACAACTGAAGGTTACTACAGGTGCTGTCCATGTTTGGAGGTGGAGGGTGAGGTGAGGGGTATTCAGCTGCAACATGCAACTTCACCACTAGATGTCACTAAATTCTACATACTGGACCTTTAAGCTAGAATAAAAATAAAAATCCCACCTCACTTTAGATAGTCCATAATGCAATGAAATGTTTGCAAATTTACTAAAAAGGAAAAGCGGATTCACGGCAGAGAAGAACTAAAATAAATTAGTTATTTTCTTTTAGTTTAACAACATCAAACATTGTTTAATGTTTCAGTTTTATGGACAACACTTTTTTTGCTTTGTTTGCTGTTGTTTGTTGTGTTTTCCTGCTTCTTATGCATGATTCACGTTGTCATTTGTGTTTGTGTAGTTTATAACAATTAAGTAAAACTAAATCAAGCCAAACCCATGATTCACATCACTGGAGTGAGTTTCTTCTCGTGCTCTTTTGTACCTTTGTCGAACGGTGAGCTCTCTGGTCATACTGGTGGCCTGGTACTGAATCATATAAGGCACAAGGTCTGGACCCAGCTTCACGTAGGCGCCCCTGTTGCTTCCCACGTCGTAGTAGTTGGAGGCAGAGAACAGAGTCAGGACCTAAGGCATATGAAAGAAGAGTTTAATGTTTAATTTTCAAAAGCTCCTCAGAAAAAAAACTGTGTGAAATGCATCTGCGACCATGTCACTAATCTGTTTTTACTGGAAACTGATGGAACTGTGGGATTATCAGGGAATCAGTGGCCCGTCTGAGCTCACCTTACGATTGTGGCAAAACTCATAACCCTCCTGTTTACACTCGTGTGAGCGGATGATGAGCTGCAGGTTGTGTCTGTTCAGAAAGTCCTCGGTGACGTCAGGGCCCCAGTAGCAGCCTCCGCCCCGCACCTCATTGGGCACGCAGCCGTCCTGGCTCATCGGGTCGCTCCACAGCAGGTCCAGGATCTGGAGGCACGAGATATTTTATTTGAACCCCCTGGAGTCTAAGACCTTATCAGCCACTTGAGAGGGACTTAAACCTGCCTCAACATTTGGATAAGTCTCACCTACTGAAAACACTGATCCCAAAGGGCAACACAAGATTTCACTGAGCACAAATAACCTGAGAGCTGTAAGAATGTCATCAATATGGAAATGTCTGTTAAACTCATGTTGGTGTAATTAGACTCCACAGGGATTAAACCACTCAATCTGATCGGGAGAATCCTTCTTCCTGCTTCACTCGTGTAACAGGGCAACAAAAATGAATCAGTACAGGGTCTTTTACTTCAGACTTCAGGTACCAGAGCTACATGCAGTGACTGAGCATCACCACCCAGCTCCGGAGCCACATGAAACCACTGGTGACGTTGGAAAAGCAGATTGAAGTGACGGCAGTGGGATTAATGATGCGGATGGATTACAGCATGTTAAAGCCCACGTAGGTAACAATCCACAGCTCTTACACTGAGGTAAGTGTCGATAACTGGTGGATGACGTCTGAACAAAACAAACTTGGTTTCTGCGTCAAGTCAATCACTTAATGTCTCACATGGGAAACTTGGAGACCGGACAAGGACGAAAAATGACTGTGAGTATAAATAAATGCAAACAAATAAGTGAAATCTACAAAATAACATGATTTGGTGATGCTATGTCTGTATTCAAACATTTATTCCCTTATCCCCTTACTCATTTATTCAATAATTGTATTATTAATTTCTGTGTTTACATATTTATACATACTTTTGTCATTGTTTTGCCTCTGTAGTAATAACAGAAATGTATATATAGCAAACACCTTCACAGAGCAAAGGCAATAAACTAAATTATGACCATAGTTCCGAATTTGGCTTGTACTTTTTTAGTTTGGCTCATGTCCCATCTGCTAACATGGAGGAGGTGTGATTTATAACCTATACTGCCACCAGGGGGAGATCAAGACACTTTGACTTCATTTTGGGGAGTTGTCATGTCGTCCATGTTTGTATACAGTCTATGAGCAGCTCTAATGTGTGAGTACTGATACTGATGTGAAGCTGAGAGAAATAACACATCGTTAAATACTCCTCTGGTCAATATTCACCTGTTTCCATTCTTCCTTGGCGTTGTCACTGCTGACAGACTCAGTGGACACGGTCAGAGTCGTCTCTTTTTCTGTGGACCTGTTGATGAAGACGGACTGTCTCCTCCTGCGGACCTCCAGATCGTCCTCCGAGTTCCCTTTGATCCGGTCAGAGAAGTCCTGCAGCGAGCGGCTGTGGAAGCTGTCCCGGGTTCCCAGCGGCTTGGGATAGATGAGGGAGGCCCGGCG